>NC_092240.1:24469313-24506813 GCF_036320965.1 Panulirus ornatus
TCGACAGATTTAAGGAGGATGATCAGAAAAGTCGGTGGCCATCGGTGCGGTAAACCAGGTCACTATCGCTACAACGGACGAGTCGTCTTCAAGGGAACGTCGATATCACTCAATAATATATTACGAGGATCGAAGTTACGCGCAGGCAGACACGGAGTTGTGGCTGTGTGTGTGTGTGTGTGAGCACAAGAGACCAACACCTCAGCGTGAGGTGCAGCACGCGCGGCGTCTGGATGACGACTAGGCCAGCCCGGGCCAGACCCGACCCACACTATATACCTCCACCACCTTACGTCATACCTCTAACACCCTCCCCCCCCCCCCCTTCCTCCTCCTCTTCAACCACCCCCCTTCCCAGCTGGACAAGGCCCTTCCCCCCCCCCCCCCCCGCACACCTTCCCTCCCTAATTACCCAGCTTACTACCCAGTACCCCGTCATTACCACGCCACCCAGTATACACGCGACTTAGGACCGGTGGGGGAGGTCATCAATACAGAGCTGACAGACGGCGGTCGTGGAGGGAGGAGGACAAATATCCCTCAGCCATCAGGGTCGGTGGTGAACTATGTGGGGAACGAAGAGGTCCATCGTGGTCTTCATTTCCCTACCCCAGTGACTGAGTGAGGTGCATCCTTACCATCACTGGTCCATGGTGTGTGTGTATGTGTGTGTGTGTGTGTGTGTGAGGGAGGGTAGCTCAGAGCAACACGTCAGCCACGCTACAGGCCCAGAACTGTTCCATTAATATCAAACGATGATTCATGATTCATGTTGCGCTTTGGAGAAGCTCAATCCCCTCTCACATAAGCAGCTCCCTCCCTCCTGGCTACTGAATTATATATACTCCGTCAACTGGAGCAACTCGCTCCATCCCCACCCCAGCCACACACACACACACACACACACACACACCTCACGCGGGGTTCCAGCAATACTCCCGTGGTTCTTTCAATCAAGTCTTTGACAGTACTGGCTGGCTCCAGCTGCCTCGCGCTTTATTTGCAAACTCCACCATATGAAGGATATTCATCTATACAAACATACATACAGTTCCATGCATACCTATGAATACATATGTGTGTGTGTGTGTGTGTGTGTGTGTGTGTGTGTGAGACCCATGGTCCGGCACAGCGGCTGAAGAAGGCTGGAAGCGACGCTCTACCGCGAGGGAGACTGTGCGCTCTTCTGAGGCAGGGGAGGCCGGGTGAGAGGCGAGTTCCTCGTTGACAGCCACGAATCGGGGGATAAGCACCTCGTCTCCTCCTCCTCCCGGCCTCCGGGACGTCTCCCACACACCCAGGAGTCCTGGTCTCGGTGTGACTCCGTCCGAGAACAATATTCCATCCACATACAACTGCTCACCCTCACTCACTCACTCCCACCAACACATACAATCCTCTCAAAACCTTAAGGAACCTCGCTACACCAAAGCCCACCCCTACACCAAAATGCATCAAAACTTTCACATATAAAAACTTTGACCCAGTTGCAATAATCGAAGTACTTTACAGACACGTAGCTTGAGCTCAGCCCTGGCTACTAAGCAACAACATCCCTGACCACTTGAAATTTGCCGCCAACATAAGTCTCCAATCCCACAACCCTCCAAATAACCCAACTCCCTCGTCTCTTACAACCCTACACCACCTCCGTCTTCAGCATCCAAACACTGAAAAACTGATTGACAAAAAAATATATTTTTTTTTTTTTTTTTTTTATACTTTGTCGCTGTCTCCCGCATTTGCGAGGTAGCGCAAGGAAACAGACGAAAGAAATGGCCCCCCCCCCCCATACACATGTACATACACACGTCCACACACGCAAATATACATACCTACACAGCTTTCCATGGTTTACCCCAGACACTTCACATGCCTTGATTCAATCCACTGACAGCACGTCAACCCCTGTATACCACATCGCTCCAATTCACTCTATTCCTTGCCCTCCTTTCACCCTCCTGCATGTTCAGGCCCCGATCACACAAAATCTTTTTCACTCCATCTTTCCACCTCCAATTTGGTCTCCCTCTTCTCCTCGTTCCCTCCACCTCCGACACGTATATCCTCTTGGTCAATCTTTCCTCACTCATTCTCTCCATGTGCCCAAACCATTTCAAAACACCCTCTTCTGCTCTCTCAACCACGCTCTTTTTACTTCCACACATCTCTCTTACCCTTACGTTACTTACTCGATCAAACCACCTCACACCACACATTGTCCTCAAACATCTCATTTCCAGCACATCCATCCTCCTGCGCACAACTCTATCCATAGCCCACGCCTCGCAACCATACAGCATTGTTGGAACCACTATTCCTTCAAACATACCCATTTTTGCTTTCCGAGATAATGTTCTCGACTTCCACACATTTTTCAAGGCTCCCAAAATTTTCGCCCCCTCCCCCACCCTATGATCCACTTCCGCTTCCATGGTTCCATCCGCTGACAGATCCACTCCCAGATATCTAAAACACTTCACTTCCTCCAGTTTTTCTCCATTCAAACTCACCTCCCAATTGACTTGACCCTCAACCCTACTGTACCTAATAACCTTGCTCTTATTCACATTTACTCTTAACTTTCTTCTTCCACACACTTTACCAAACTCAGTCACCAGCTTCTGCAGTTTCTCACATGAATCAGCCACCAGCGCTGTATCATCAGCGAACAACAACTGACTCACTTCCCAAGCTCTCTCATCCCCAACAGACTTCATACTTGCCCCTCTTTCCAAAATTCTTGCATTCACCTCCCTCACAACCCCATCCATAAACAAATTAAACAACCATGGAGACATCACACACCCCTGCCGCAAACCTACATTCACTGAGAACCAATCACTTTCCTCTCTTCCTACACGTACACATGCCTTACATCCTCGATAAAAACTTTTCACTGCTTCTAACAACTTGCCTCCCACACCATATATTCTTAATACCTTCCACAGAGCATCTCTATCAACTCTATCATATGCCTTCTCCAGATCCATAAATGCTACATACAAATCCATTTGCTTTTCTAAGTATTTCTCACATACATTCTTCAAAGCAAACACCTGATCCACACATCCTCTACCACTTCTGAAACCGCACTGCTCTTCCCCAATCTGATGCTCTGTACATGCCTTCACCCTCTCAATCAATACCCTCCCATATAATTTACCAGGAATACTCAACAAACTTATACCTCTGTAATTTGAGCACTCACTCTTATCCCCTTTGCCTTTGTACAATGGCACTATGCACGCATTCCGCCAATCCTCAGGCACCTCACCATGAGTCATACATACATTAAATAACCTTACCAACCAGTCAACAATACAGTCACCCCCTTTTTTAATAAATTCCACTGCAATACCATCCAATCCTGCTGCCTTGCCGGCTTTCATCTTCCGCAAAGCTTTTACTACCTCTTCTCTGTTTACCAAATCATTTTCCCTAACCCTCTCACTTTGCACACCACCTCGACCAAAACACCCTATATCTGCCACTCTGTCATCAGACACATTCAACAAACCTTCAAAATACTCATTCCATCTCCTTCTCACATCACCACTACTTGTTATCACCTCCCCATCTACGCCCTTCACTGAAGTTCCCATTTGCTCCCTTGTCTTACGCACCCTATTTACCTCCTTCCAGAACATCTTTTTATTCTCCCTAAAATTTACAGATAGTCTCTTACCCCAACTCTCATTTGCCCTTTTTTTCACCTCTTGCACCTTTCTCTTGACCTCCTGTCTCTTTCTTTTATACTTCTCCCACTCAATTGCATTTTTTCCCTGCAAAAATCGTCCAAATGCCTCTCTCTTCTCTTTCACTAATACTCTTACTTCTTCATCCCACCACTCACTACCCTTTCTAAACAGCCCACCTCCCACTCTTCTCATGCCACAAGCATCTTTTGCGCAATCCATCACTGATTCCCTAAATACATCCCATTCCTCCCCCACTCCCCTTACTTCCATTGTTCTCACCTTTTTCCATTCTGTACACAGTCTCTCCTGGTACTTCCCCACACAGGTCTCCTTCCCAAGCTCACTTACTCTCACCACCTTCTTCACCCCAACATTCACTCCTCTTTTCTGAAAACCCATACTAATCTTCACCTTAGCCTCCACAAGATAATGATCAGACATCCCTCCAGTTGCACCTCTCAGCACATTAACATCCAAAAGTCTCTCTTTCGCACGCCTGTCAATTAACACGTAATCCAATAACGCTCTCTGGCCATCTCTCCTACTTACATAAGTATACTTATGTATATCTCGCTTTTTAAACCAGGTATTCCCAATCATCAGTCCTTTTTCAGCACATAAATCTACAAGCTCTTCACCATTTCCATTTACAACACTGAACACCCCATGCATACCAATTATTCCCTCAACTGCCACATTACTCACCTTTGCATTCAAATCACCCATCACTATAACCCGGTCTCGTGCATCAAAACCGCTAACACACTCATTCAGCTGCTCCCAAAACACTTGCCTCTCATGATCTTTCTTCTCATGCCCAGGTGCATATGCACCAATAATCACCCACCTCTCTCCATCAACTTTCAATTTTACCCATATTAATCGAGAATTTACTTTCTTACATTCTATCACATACTCCCACAACTCCTGTTTCAGGAGTATTGCTACTCCTTCCCTTGCTCTTGTCCTCTCACTAACCCCTGACTTCACTCCCCAGACATTTCCAAACCACTCTTCCCCTTTACCCTTGAGCTTCGTTTCACTCAGAGCCAAAACATCCAGGTTCCTTTCCTCAAACATACTACCTATCTCTCCTTTTTTCACATCTTGGTTACATCCACACACATTTAGGCACCCCACTCTGAGCCTTCGAGGAGGATGATCACTCCCCGCGTGACTCCTTCTTCTGTTTCCCATTTTAGAAAGTTAATACAAGGAGGGGAGGATTTCCGGCCCCCCGCTCCCGTCCCCTCTAGTCGCTAAAAATATATATTCTCGCTTTATATTCTTTTCGGAATCATTTGGCTCCTATTTTCCAAACGCCACACTTCCACCTGTAATATACACAAACATGTTGGGCACAACCATGTCCTCCGCTCTCTCCTGGAAACCCTACAATATCAACATCACAAAGTCAGCTTTGCAAAATCTGGGTGGTGTTGTATGGAAGCCGTAACTATCTTCATGTGAGCAGCTGTGCCACACCTACTGAGGATTCATTCGTCCCAAGTATGGAAGATCTCTCACACATCTGTGGCGGCTCATCCTCCACCACTCTGTGAACTACAGTGGAAACAAAAGCCTTACGTCTCGTTAAGTCTCCCAGCATTACCTCTCTTCAATCTTCCCTTCCCGTACGTCGGCATGTTGCTGTTCTCTCTATATTCGACAGGTTTTATCATTCTGGCCACTGCTACCATCTGCTTGCGTCCCTAGCTGCTAAGGTCCAGACCCGCAGCACGAGTTTAGCTGCTGCTTCCCACAACTTGTGTGGGGGTGAGCGACCACTCTAGGATGGGCTGTTATGATACTTCCTTCCCTTAAACAACAAAGCTGTGCGATTCTGTTCCTTGTCTTTCCTTCTTTATATAACCTTCCCTCCTTTACGGATCAGGTCTACATACACCTGCGGAGCCCTAACTAATTTCTATTTCACTTTCATTTACCTTTTTTTTCCTTCACCAGAGATAACCTGAACTGGGGTAAGCTGTCTGTCTGTGCCATGTCGAAAGAAAAACTACACAACATGGCTTTAGACCCAACCAGTCACACGACACACAGACCTGAGACAACATATCCTCCTTACCTTCAACCTAACCACATCCCCAACTCCCGCAAAGCACTTGCAGCTACTGACATCAACAAAGCTTGTGACACTGTCTCCCGACACCTCCTCACACAGGAGGCATGTGTCCCCGCATCCTCCACAACAAGGGCATCACTTGCATGGCCAACTTCACGGTTGGCCGTCAAGCCAGAGTCACTCACACAGGCTTTACCTCTACAACCCTAAAGCTCTACATGGGAGTCCCCCAAGGAGCAGCTCTTTCTCCAGTATTCTCCAGTCTCTTCCCACATGTCCTCTCTCTGTCTCTCTGAAGACCACAGTATGAAGCGCCTCTCATATCCGGACGACTTAACAATCACATCACAGCAAACTGATACTGCAGAAGCAACAACAAACACGAAACAAAAAAAAAAACATTTCACAACTGAAAGTGGTTCACCCACAACACAATGTCTGCCTATCTCCTAAAGAGAAGCCGTCAGTCACCCGTTTTGACCCCAGTCGGACGTGAATCCAACCTGCATCCTCCCATCTTAGCTGATCACGCCCAGTCAACAATACAATGACTACTCTGGGCATCACACACACACACACACACACACACACACACACACACACACACACACGGGACAATCACTTGCCCCAATATCGATCAAAACAAAGGCAACAAACAAATCCAATACACACAGAACACAACTGTACCACACCTGGACAAGAGCCATTTACTATCTTCCGCAACCAAATTCGTCCGCTCCAGCCTTAACTACGCCTCACCTGCCTGGTCTTCCACCCTGTTCAAAGCAAATAGCAACAAAGCTGCACACCGCACAACACAGATCACCCAGCTCAATCACTGGCAGCCTAGCGACCACAAACATTCAATAACTGCAAAGTGAAAGAATTCAATCCCAGCTCAAACTGCCTCGGCACTTCACAGCTCAAACTGCCTCGGCACTTCACCATTTGTACCAGCACCGGACCCTTCCCTTCCCAACCACTCCCTAAGTGACATCCAACCCGTAAAGCGAAATCAAATGATTGCCTCGGCTTCAAAATTCGACGGTACGTACGGATCCAACGATGTCCAACGACACAACACTGACAAAACACATGAACATGGAAATGACCCGACCAGCACTAAACCCACGTCCTGTAACCTCAGCCTTGAACATCCCCGCACCAGACATATAACCAAATCAAACATATACCCAATCTGGAACACTCCCCAGACACAGGCGAGTCACACCTGGTCTGAGCTCTGGGTATTATGCGTCCCTTCATATCCACAGTAAAACTACTGCAATGTAGACATTGAAAACTTATTGTTACATTGCATGTCACTCTGCCTCCACACACACACACACACACACACACACACGACACCACTACCGTTCGCGGCGTGTGGTCCCGCCAGGTGGACGTAGTGCATAAGCCCTTCATAAAATAGAAGGGATTCCTGGAGCAGTAAGGTAAGGTAAATGTATATTCGAACCCCGGTCCTGCCGCGTGGCAGGCCGGTTTGCTCACCACTGGAGCCACGAGGCGACACAATTCTTCCATCTCGAACCGACCAAAGATTTCTCCTTCCTCCCTCCTCCCTATCATCCACTTGCACGAGCTCAGAGCCAAGCATGAATCAACACCCGACGGGCTAACAGTACGGCACGCGTGCACCCTCGCCTCCCCACACACCAGGGAGCGCGCCACGCTTTAACCCTCACACCCGTTCCCAGAGACGTCGCTAGCGAGGGGCTGAAGATGACGCGCAACCGCCTCCAGGTCATCATCCATCAGGCACACCGACCATCACTGGCATGATGGTCTCGTCTCTGACACGACCGTACAGCATCAGGTAAAAGGCTGAGGCCATACGAGCTAAGGGTCGTGCCGTCGATCGTGCTGCTAAGCCACCTCCCACCCACCCCAAAAAGGGAGGGGGGCGTGTAATAGGAGACGGACGCAGCATACCCCATCTACGACCGCCGGGGTTGTCCCGAGGCTACACGGCTGAAAAACAAAGTCAGAATCCCGGGATAACGAACTAGCAAAGATGAGGGAGTGGCGTATCACTTTCATGCCACGACATCATTAGCGGCTTTTTTTTTTTTTCCTCCGTTGAGAGCCCTGCCCAAGGTGCTAAGGAGGGGGGGGGGGGCAGGTGGCTGGGGACAGAGAGGGGTCCATTAATTGGACCACCTGAGGTGCAGGTGGCTAGAGGTCTATGGTCTCCTCCGTCCGTACATCAGTGTGGCCGGTGTGTGTGTCTGGCGACACTGGCCGGCACAGTGCGACACTCCTCACACACACACACACACACACACACAGAGCCGAGCGTCCACAACACCCAGTCATCATACCCTGGGGCTTATGCGAGATCCCTCAGGGCCCCCCTTGAGACAAGTACCCGAGGGGAGGGGAAGGTCTTCAGGGCCCAGGTGCAGGTAGCAGTGAGGAGGAAGATCTACACAGATCGTGCGAGGCAAGTCAGGGGCACAACTCCCTCCCGGTTAACCTACTGTGTGCAGTGGGCGCACCAGCTCCCATCCCTCGCCTCCTCCAACACTTCCTTAAAACTTTTACTCGAGAGAGAGAGAGAGAGAGAGAGAGAGAGAGAGAGAGAGAGAGAGAGAGAGAGAGAGAGAGAGAGAGAGAGACGCCTTTACGGTAGGAACAAAAAAGCTGATGGTTAAGGAATGATTGAACGGAACGTTTTTGAACTGTCTATCAACACTGAATACTTTCTGTACAACGGAATGGAAGACACAAGTGGTGCTGGTGTGGGTGGGGAAACGTAAGCGACAAAGAGATACGTTGTAAAATCCGACATATATCTAGTCTTAACGAACGATAAACACTTATTTGTGAGATATGTTAAATCTATGCATTGGTGTTGTGTGACCAGGATCACAGAACGGTGCTCGCTACAGTAAAGTTTGTAAAGCGAAAAATAAAGGCAAAACGGATATAATGGAGATTTATCCCCCCAAAAAAAAAAAATTGAAAAATCAAGAACATAGTCAAAATAAATGTTAAATTACCAGTAGTAACGAATACAGAAAAGATACAGAGGATAAATGGAGCGATTTTAATGAAAACAAATACAACAACACAAGAAAAATGCATAAAATAAGAAACTAAAAAGAAAACTACAGCTTGGTGGAATGAAGAAGGAAAACAAAAACTGAAAACGGGAGCATTTAGAAAACGGACGAAGACCAGAGGACAGGTTAAGGTACGTGGAAACTCGAACACAATAGCTGAAATGATTACTAGAAGAGCTTAAGAAGTAATTTGGAAAAGATATTGGACCAGATCTACTGAATTACTTGGCTTTGACCGATGAAACAGCTCTACAGTCTGACGAGGAAGGACAGAAAATGGAACAAAGTGGAGAAAATCTGGGAGTATTGCTAAAACAAGGAATAAGATGAGGATCAGTTGACTGTAAGAGAAAACGAAAAGGATGGTAAACTAGTGTAGGTATACTTAAGGAAATGGACGGTACCTCGGATGAAATCACGCAACCACAGATGAGTACTGGGGAGGGTGGAAAGACCTCTGTTATGATGAAAAACAGACAAGAACCAGAGGATGACGATATGCCAACAGCTATCAAGAGAGAAGCGGGTCCAGGCAAAATTAAACGCCTTGAAACATACAGTTGCAACACCGCTTGGAAAACAGGACGAGACACCATCGAACGGTCAAAACATCATTAGTCCAATCTATAATGGAGGAGGAAAGGCTAACCTTTGGCAATGACGAAGGAACTCCATTACTGTCCCATGCGGGAAAGACAGATGTACGACCGGGTTATAAAGCACAGGTTAAGAACACATGACAAGAGACACAAGACAGAATACTGCTAATATGGTTATCCAGCCATGAGAGGAAGAACTCGTATGATCTCGTTTTTAACTTTAGGATCACACTGGAAAAAAATGTTTAAGGATAAAATAAGAACAGGTGTCTGGCCCTTACGGATGTAGAAAAAAGCCTTCGTCAGATTAACATAAATAGCTCCAGTAAAGACATTATAAGAGCTATCAGTATGGAACTGGGAGTAAATTAATAACAGCAACAAAAATGTATATGTATGAATGTACAGTCAAAAAAAGAGGGACACAGTGAGTGGTTTGAGGTCTGACAGGGAGACTTACTATCCTCCCTCTAATTCATCACACTTAGAAGGACAGATATATGAATATATGATGATACAGAGATAACATATGCACATGACATAGCCAGTTATAACTCGATATTACACAGGAGACTCACACGACGCAACGGGTAAGTGGTCACGCTGTTCAAACAGAAACGTTGGAGAAATTAATAAACGTGACACGAAAGCGATGATTTTGAGTATAAATAAAAAGGAACGTAACACACACACACACACACGGGAGAAAGAATACTTCCCACGTATTCGCTGCGTGTCATAAAAGGTGACTAAAAGGGGAGGGAACGCGGTGTGGAAACCCTCCCCTCCCATTTTTTTTTAATTTTCCAAAAAAAGAACAGAGAAGGGAGGCAAGTGAGGATATTCTCTCTAAGGCTCATCCTCTGTTCTTAACGCTACTTCGCTAACGCAGGAAATGGCGAATATGTATGAAATATATATATATATATATATATATATATATATATATATATATATATATATATATATATATATATATATATATCTTTCGTACTATTCGCCATTTCCCGCGTTAGCGAGGTAGCGTTAAGAACAGAGGACTGAGCCTTTGAGGGAATATCCTCACCTGGCCTTCTCAGTTCCTTCTTTTGGAAAATAAAAAAAAAAGAGGGGAGGATTATATATATATATATATATATATATATATATATATATATATATATATATATATATATATATGGGATCAACAGTTACAAGTAGTGAATTCTAATACTAGGAAGAATTATGTAAATAGCAGTAATCTGCAGCACAAAAAAACCTCAAGATTCCTGAAAACAATGTCAACTCAGGTAAGGTATACCACACACACTGAGAGACAAATACGTATCATTAAAGTGCAAACTAATAATATATATATCAAGTCTCAGGCCTTTTTTAATACGGGGATCAGATGTGTGTGGTCACTCGCGACCAGAAACAGGTTCACAAGACCCAAGCTGCCGGAATGATTGCTCAGACGAGGTCACGAGGCTGGATCAGACGAGGTCACGAGGAGGAATCAGACGAGGTCACGAGTCTGGATCAGACGAGGTCACGAAGCTGGATCAGACGAGGTCACGAGGCTGGATCAGACGAGGTCACGAGTCTGGATCAGACGAGGTCACGAAGCTGGATCAGACGAGGTCACGAAGCTGGACCAGACGAGGAACATGAAGATAAGGAATTCGGGTGTGTATCAGCCAATGTGCTCAGGCCGGGTACCAAGCTAACTATTATCTTTATTGTGGGTACATGATCTAGTATGAGGAGGGCATTAGCTGACCCATTACAACCCATGCTCACCCATGGCTGTCCTTGTTGACCCATGACACCCCTAAATGACCCATGACAGCTCCAGCTGACCCATTACAACCCATGGTTCACCCATGACTGTCCTCACTAACCCATGACATCTCTCGTTAACTCACGACAGCCCATACAGGCCCATGACACCTCATGCTCACCCATGACAACCCACGCTGACCCAAGGCATCCCTGGCTGACCCATAAGGGCATTTGCTCGCCTATGGTGACCCTCGTTGACCCATAATATAGCCCTGGGACCGACTGCAACTCTTCACATTCTAAAAATTTCGTATCTGGAGAACCGCACCCACTGGATGACGCGACAAGGCGCTACATCAGTAGCAGAGGCAGTGGAGATACGAGATGTATCTTTAAAACAAGAATGAAGCAGACGAGCAGAAGCTAACCTGGTGTAATGGTCAGCGCCGCCTGGCTGCAAGTCACTGGTTCGAATTCTGGGCCGGTCAATTCGACCCAAAGCAGAACCCATCCGTTGATCCTTCCCTCGAGGATCATCGAACAATGGGTAAATGATTTACGCCATGGTATATAGATGTAGCGTATGAGACGGCCAATGACAGAGCCATCTCGCGCCAGCCATCTCCACTATCGCACAATGAACAGTGAGAACACGTCGGCATCTCCGCGTACACAACACGTTCACAAGTTGCAAGATGTTCGTGTACGTAGAAAGACGGGGTTCCAGCGTAGGCAGACCACTGGATCAAGGTGGCACCACTGGCGAAACTTTAATGGGTTAATTAGGGACCACTACTAATCCCCGTGAGGAAGTGACTCATTTATCCATTTCACTCCATTACCTCTCATTATTCTGGCCAATCTATTTATAGACGGGAGGTAACACGGATGACGTAATCGCGCGCCAATTAATTCGCCTCGAAAAAGAAAAGGAAAAAAAAAGAAGTTGCCTAAAAAAAACATTCTATTGAATAGACCAGTTAACTATTTTTCCTTCTATCTGATTCTTTCAAGTTGTCTATTATCTATCGCTACGTGGCTGGGGAGGTTGCGTAAGACGCGTGCACTGTGTGTCTCGACCTTGCTCTACGTGTTCATCCAATCATCTTCGGGAGCGCGTGGAGCGGTCAGTGGTGGCTGTGCGGATCATCGTGGGGCGGACGTGCATGTAGCGCTGATTGGCTGTGGCACGGTGCTGGAGCGTGTCGTTGTAGCATCGTGTCTGGGCCGTGTGCTCTGGCTGCTGATTTCTTATGCGAGAGAGTTTGGTCATAGCCCCGGGTCCGGGGATAGAGACGGTACACGTCAACATAAGTAGGCTGAATTATCTTCCGCGGACAGATGCGCTATCTAGAGCGCACCTGTCTATTTATCTATGGTATATATATATATATATATATATATATATATATATATATATATATATATATATATATATATATATATATATATTATCCCTGGGGATAGGGGAGAAAGAATACTTCCCACGTATTCCCTGCGTGTCGTAGAAGGCGACTAAAAGGGGAGGGAGCGGGGGGCTGGAAATCCTCCCCTCTCGTTTTTTTTTTTTAATTTTCCAAAAGAAGGAACAGAGAATTGGGCCAGGTGAGGGTATTCCCTCAAAGGCCCAGTCCTCTGTTCTTAACGCTACCTCGCTAATGCGGGAAATGGCGAATAGTTTGAAAGAAAGAAAAAGATATATATATATATATATATATATATATATATATATATATATATATATATATATATATATATATACAGAATATCTTCAACACCCATGTAGACTCATCTATGGCACAGAAGCAGAGTTCCCTCAGCAATCCTGTAAACTATCTCTGTTTACAAAGGTAGACTATATCTCTGGTACACAGGTAGTCTATCTTCAACACCCCTGTAAACTTATCTTTGGTATACAGGCAGACTTACTTCAGCATACCTGTATGTATACTATTCTAGTATACATATAAACTATCTTCAACACTCCTAAAGACTCATCTCTGGCAAAGGTAAACTCTCTTGAGCATCCCCTTCATACTATCACTGGTGTACATACAGACTATCTTCAGCTCCCGTGTAGACTCATCTCTGGTATCCAGGTAGACTATCTTCAAGGGACGGATGCTCTGGTACACAAGTACACTACGCGTGGTCCTCGGCGGGGTGATAACCATCATGATGTAAACCAGCGAACCATCATCACTAATTCTCCCAATTTCGTACCACCTGGGTCTCTCCCGGGGGCCTGAGTCACCCCGGCTCCCCGGAATCTGAGTCAGTTGTGCACCCCGGAGCCTGAGTCACCTGTGCTCCCCAGAGTCTAATTTTGCTGTGCTCTATGCAGCCTGAGTCAGCCGGGCTCCTGGCCTCTTCGTAGCCTGAGTCAGCCGGGCTTCTGGCCTCTATGTAGCCTGAGTCAGCTGGGCTCCTGGCCTCTTCGTAGCCTGAGTCAGCCGGGCTCCTGGCCTCTTCGTAGCCTGAGTCAGCCGGGCTCCTGGTCTCTACGTAGCCTGAGTCAGCCGGGCTCCTGGTCTCTACGTAGCCTGAGTCAGCCGGGCTCCTGGTCTCTACGTAGCCTGAGTCAGCCGGGCTCCTGGCCTCTACGTAGCCTGAGTCAGCCGGGCTCCTGGCCTCTACGTAGCCTGAGTCAGCCGGGCCCCTGGCCTCAACGTAGCCTGAGTCAGCCGGGCTCCTGGCCTCTACGTAGCCTGAGTCAGCCGGGTTCCTGGCCTCTACGTAGCCTGAGTCAGCCGGGCTTCTGGCCTCTACGTAGCCTGAGTCAGCCGGGTCCCTGGCCTCTACGTAGCCTGAGTCAGCCGGGCTCCTGGCCTCTTCGTAGCCTGAGTCAGCCAGGCTCCTGGCCTCTACGTAGCCTGAGTCAGCCAGGCTCCTGGCCTCTACGTAGCCTGAGTCAGCCGGGCTCCTGGCCCCTTCGTAGCCTGAGTCAGCCGGGCTCCTGGCCTCTTCGTAGCCTGAGTCAGCCGGGCTCCTGGCCTCTACGTAGCCTGAGTCAGCCGGGCTCTTGGCCTCTACGTAGCCTGAGTCAGCCGGGCTCCTGGCCTCAACGTAGCCTGAGTCAGCCGGGCTCCTGGCCTCTTCGTAGCCTGAGTCAGCCAGGCTCCTGGCCTCTACGTAGCCTGAGTCAGCCGGGCTCCTGGCCTCTACGTAGCCTGAGTCAGCCAGGCTCCTGGCCTCTACGTAGCCTGAGTCAGCCGGGCTCCTGGCCTCAACGTAGCCTGAGTCAGCCGGGCTCCTGGCCTCTACGTAGCCTGAGTCAGCCGGGCTCCTGGCCTCAACGTAGCCTGAGTCAGCCGGGCCCCTAGCCTCAACGTAGCCTGAGTCAGCCGGGCTCCTGGCCTCTACGTAGCCTGAGTCAGCCGGGCTAGCTGGCCTCTACGTAGCCTGAGTCAGCCGGGCTAGCTGGCCTCTACGTAGCCTGAGTCAGCCGGGCCCCTGGTCTCTACGTAGCCTGAGTCAGCCGGGTTCCTGGCCTCTACGTAGCCTGAGTCAGCCAGGCCCCTGGCCTCTACGTAGCCTGAGTCAGCCAGGCCCCTGGCCTCTACGTAGCCTGAGTCAGCCAGGCTCCTGGCCTCTACGTAGCCTGAGTCAGCCGGGCTCCTGGCCTCAACGTAGCCTGAGTCAGCCGGGCTCCTGGCCTCTTCGTAGCCTGAGTCAGCCGGGCTCCTGGCCTCTTCGTAGCCTGAGTCAGCCAGGCCCCTGGCCTCTACGTAGCCTGAGTCAGCCGGGCTCCTGGCCTCAACGTAGCCTGAGTCAGCCGGGCTCCTGGCCTCTACGTAGCCTGAGTCAGCCGGGCTCCTGGAACCTGGGCGAGGCAGGAGCATCAGCGTGAGTTATCAGGTCGCTACACCAGGCAGGCAGGTACACAAGGCGGCCATATATCTTCTCAAGACTTATTTACTGATATTATGAGCGGTAATTAGGCTGAAGTAGAGGGTAGGCACGGTTAGTGGAGGGCTGGGGAAAGGAAGATAGGTAAGAGGAGGGCAAGCATAGGGTAGGTAAGGTAAATGAGGCGGTGGTAAGGAAGGGAGGGAAGTGTAAGTAATGAGGTGATGATGAGGCAGGGAGGGAAGTGTGAGTAATGAGGTGATGAGGAAGGGAGGGAAGTATAAGTAAGTAATCAGGCGATGATGAGGCAGGGAGGGAAATGTAAGTAATGAGGCGATGATAAGGCAGGGAGGGAAGTGTAAGTAATGAGGTGATGATGAGGCAGGGAGGGAAGTGTAAGTAATGAGGTGATGATGAGGCAGGGAGGGAAGTGTAAGTAATGAGGTGATGATGAGGCAGGGAGGGAAGTGTAAGTAATGAGGTGATGATGAGGCAGGGAGGGAAGTGTAAGTAATGAGGTGATGATGAGGCAGGGAGGGAAGTGTAAGTAATGAGGTGATGATGAGGCAGGGAGGGAAGTGTAAGTAATGAGGTGATGATGAGGCAGGGAGGGAAGTGTAAGTAATGAGGTGATGATGAGGCAGGGAGGGAAGTGTAAGTAATGAGGTGATGATGAGGCAGGCAGGGAAGTGTAAGTAATGAGGTGATGATGAGGCAGGCAGGGAAGTGTAAGTAATGAGGTGATGAGGGAGGCCGGTCCGGCCTCATATGAGAACCAGCAACACTCCTCCTCGCCCCCACGGCTCCCGTCTCTGCCCTCCTCAACTCTCGCCTGCCTGTGTGGTAACCTCAGGCGAAGATGTCCGGCCAGCAGGAGTGAAGATCGCCATCTCCGTGTGGGGGAGCTGGCAGGGAGGAGGACAGACGTGGTCGTTGAGCTGGTAGGGAGGAGGACAGACGTGGTCGTTGAGCTGGTAGGGAGGAGGACAGACGTGGTCGTTGAGCTGGTATGGAGGAGGACAGACGTGGTCGTTGAGCTGGTAGGGAGGAGGACAGACGTGGTCGTTGAGCTGGTAGGGAGGAGGACAGACGTGGTCGTTGAGCTGGTATGGAGGAGGACAGACGTGGTCGCTGAGCTGGTAGGGAGGAGGGCAGACGTGGTCGTTGAGCTGGTATGGAGGAGGACAGACGTGGTCGTTGAGCTGGTAGGGAGGAGGGCAGACGTGGTCGTTGAGCTGGTAGGGAGGAGGACAGACGTGGTCGTTGACTGGGGGTCGGCTCAAGTCGTCTCGATCACCTCCAACACCACTCACAGACGGGGTCGGTGTTAGCCCCACAGTTATCAGGGTATTGTGCCCACGTCAACCTTCATCATCATACCACACGTCTGTGCCACGGGTTGACAGTCACACACGGCCCGCCACCCATCTTCTCACGAGGCAACTTCGGCAGGGCCCGGCTGGCCTGAGCCTAGGTAGGGGCACCACCATACTGCCGGCGGCGCGGCAGGTGGGGGGCGACCCACGTTCTCCCGTCCGTCCGGCAGATGGCCACGACACGAGGATATCAACTTTAGGGAAAGACAAAAATAACTTTAAAGTAGCACTTAAAGACGGAGGGACAGGATAAAGACACCCTTCGCCTTCAACTTCATTTTCTTCCTTTTCTCCTCCTCTTGGTGTCGGGAAAGACGAGGGAGTTAAGAGCTGGCTTTAAAAACAGTGTCACACACCTGTCCTTATCAAGTTCATTCCTCCCTTATGACTGGTCGACTGTCTCGCACGACGATGCTGTGGGTTCCTCTGTCTACTGACGACCCACTCCTGCACCACACTAGGTCTACGCAGAGCCACTGCCGTCTCCACAGTCACTCACACACGAACACCTTCGTGTGGGTAGTGACACGAATGGTTTCGTGCGGTCACTGACACGAATAGCTTCGTGGGGTGACTAACACCATCACAGCCTCACAAACACAAACCTCTATTTTTTTCCCCTAAATCATCGAGTGATTCCCCACCAGTCCAGTCCATTGTTCTTACCTGGACTGGGAATACATATTAGTAACAAGACCCCGGCGGGCGAAACGTAAAAGCAATAAAGTTCTACCACTCCTCGTCTCCTTCCTCCACTTACACTCTCACTTGTCTTCAAGATACACACACACACACACACACACACACACACACACACACACCGGTAACAATTATATATATATATATATATATATATATATATATATATATATATATATATATATATATATATATATATATATATATATATATATTTTTTTTTTTTTTTTGCTTTGTCGCTGTCTCCCGCGTTTGCGAGGTAGCGCAAGGAAACAGACGAAAGAAATGGCCCAACCCACCCCCATACACATGTATATACATACGTCCACACACGCAAATATACATACCTACATATATATACATACATATATATGATCCAGCGGATTCCGACCCCTTTAAGGACTTTCCATACTACATCAATAGCCCATAATCACAACTAATAACATGTTGTGTAAGTAAATAAAATAAGTGAGTTATGGAACTACGTAGCAACACACGCACAGGATTATACCAAACGTCAGAACAACCATGTTATGTGGTGACGCGGTGGCACCAGAGCGTGCTCCAGCGCACGATCAACCACCACGGTTAGCAAGGCACAACAAACCCTGGCGATCTCCACGCGTGGGGACTCATTCAACAGATACTTCAACGCCAGACAACGCGGCGTGAAGCCCTCTACTGTGAAAGAGGAACGTGCAAAATAATTGCGAGCAGTGCATGTGTGTGTATGAGAGAGAGAGAGAGAGAGAGAGAGAGAGAGAGAGAGAGAGAGAGAGAGAGAGAGAGAGAGAGAGAGAGACAGAGAGAGAGAGAGATTCCGACGTTGAAAACCGACGATATGTGTAGCAACATCGTATATACATGACTCACTACTTGTTCTCCCGTTCCAGTGACATTAATACTCACTGAAGGTAAGATCTATTACACTAATACTCACTGAAGGTAAGAGTTATCACATTAACTCAACCAACTTTCCTCTCCAATCTGCATTACATTTCGCATCTGCAGTTACACACACACACACACACACACACACACAGATACCACGACGATATTATACTTTAATCAATCTTCATAATTTACATCAGAACTTATATGTATATATATATATATATATATATATATATATATATATATATATATATATATATATATATATATATATATATATTTTTTTTTTTTTTTTTTTTTTTCATACTATTCGCCATTTCCCGCGACAGCGAGGTAGCGTTAAGAACAGAGGACTGGGCCTTTGAGGGAGTATCCTCACCTGGCCCCCTTCTCTGTTCCTTCTTTTGGAAAATTAAAAAAAAATCAACGAGGTCACGAAGCTGGACCAGACGAGGAACATGAAGCTAACTATTATCTTTATTGTGGGTACATGACCTAGTATGAGGAGGGCATTAGCTGACCCATTACAACCCATGCTCACCCATGGCTGTCCTTGTTGACCCATGACACCCCTAAATGACCCATGACAGCTCCAGCTGACCCATTACAAACCCATGGTTCACCCATGACTGTCTTCACTAACCCATGACATCTCTCGTTAACTCACGACAGCCCATACTGGCCCATGAAACCTCATGCTCACCCATGACAACCCACGCTGACCCAAGGCATCCCTGGCTGACCCATAAGGGCATTTGCTTCCCTTTGGCGACCCTCTTTGACCCATAATACAGCCCTGGGACCGACTGCAACTCTTAACATTCTAAAAATTTCGTATCTGGAGAACCGCACCCACTGGATGACGCGACAAGGCGCTACATCAGTAGAAGAGGCAGTGGAGATATGAAGAGATGTATCTTTAAACAAGAAGGAAGCAGGCGAGCAGAAGCTTCCCTGGTGTAATGGTCAGCGCCGCCTGGCTGCAAGTCACTGGTTCGAATTCTGGGCCGGTCAATTCGACCCAAAGCAGAACCCATCCGTTCATCCTTCCCTCGGGGATCATCGAACAATGGGTAAATGACTAACGCCGTGGTATATAGATGTAGCGTATGAGACGACCAATGACAGAGCCATCTCGCGCCATCTCCACTATCGCACAATGAACAGTGAGAACACGTCGGCATCTCCGCGTACACAACACGTTCACAAGTTGCAAGATGTTCGTGTACGTAGAAAGACGGGGTTCCAGCGTAGGCAGACCACTGGATCAAGGTGGCACCACTGGCGAAACTTTAATGGGTTAATTAGGGACCACTACTAATCCCCGTGAGGAAGTGACTCATTTATCCATTTCACTCCATTACCTCTCATTATTCTGGCCAATCTATTTATAGACGGGAGGTAACACGGATGACGTAATCGCGCGCCAATTAATTCGCCTCGAAAAAGAAAAGGAAAAAAAAAGAAGTTACCTAAAAAAAACATATTCTATTGAATAGATTCGTTAACTATTTTTCCTTCTATCCGATTCTTTCAAGTTGTCTATTATCTATCGCTACGTGGCTGGGGAGGTTGCGTAAGACGCGTGCACTGTGTGTCTCGACCTTGCTCTACGTGTTCATCCAATCATCTTCGGGAGCGCGTGGAGCGGTCAGTGGTGGCTGTGCGGATCATCGTGGGGCGGACGTGCACGTAGCGCTGATTGGCTGTGGCACGGTGCTGGAGCGTGTCGTTGTAGCATCGTGTCTGGGCCGTGTGCTCTGGCTGCTGATTTCTTATGCGAGAGAGCTATGAGCTCAGGCGAAGATGTCCGGCCAGCAGGAGTGAAGATCGCCATCTCCGGCTCGCCAGTCACGTGTGGGGGAGCTGGCAGGGAGGAGGACAGACGTGGTCGTTGAGCTGGTAGGGAGGAGGGCAGACGCGGTCGTTGAGCTGGTAGGGAGGAGGGCAGACGCGGTCGTTGAGCTGGTAGGGAGGAGGTCAGACGTGGTCGTTGAGCTGGCAGGGAGGACAGACGTGGTCGTTGAGCTGGTATGGAGGAGGACAGACGTGGTCGTTGAGCTGATAGGGAGGAGGACAGACGTGGTCGTTGAGCTGGTAGGGAGGAGGGCAGACGTGGTCGTTGAGCTCGTATGGAGGAGGACAGACGTGGTCGTTGAGCTGGTAGGGAGGAGGACAGACGTGGTCGTTGAGCTGGTAGGGAGGAGGGCAGACGTGGTCGTTGAGCTGGTATGGAGGAGGACAGACGTGGTCGTTGAGCTGGTAGGGAGGAGGACAGACGTGGTCGTTGAGCTGGTAGGGAGGACAGACGTGGTCGTTGAGCTGGTATGGAGGAGGACAGACGTGGTCGTTGAGCTGGTAGAGGGGAGGACAGACGTCGTCGTTGAGCTGGTAGGGAGGAGGACAGACGTGGTCGTTGAGCTGGTAGAGGGGAGGACAGACGTCGTCGTTGAGCTGGTAGGGAGGAGGACAGACGTGGTCGTTGAGCTGGTAGGGAGGAGGACAGACGTGGTCGTTGAGCTGGGGTTGGCTCAAGTCGTCTCGATCACCTCCAACACCACTCACAGACGGGGTCGGTGTTAGCCCCACAGTTATCCGGGTATTGTGCCCACGTCAACCTTCATCATCATACCACACGTCTGTGCCACGGGTTGACAGTCACACACGGCCCGCCACCCATCTTCTCACGAGGCAACTTCGGCAGGGCCCGGCTGGCCTGAGCCTAGGTAGGGGCACCACCATACTGCCGGGGGCGCGGCAGGTGGGGGGCGACCCACGTTCTCCCGTCCGTCCGGCAGATGGCCACGACACGAGGATATCAACTTTAGGGAAAGACAAAAATAACTTTAAAGTAGCACTTAAAGACGGAGGGACAGGATAAAGACACCCTTCGCCTTCAACTTCATTTTCTTCCTTTTCTCCTCCTCTTGGTGTCGGGAAAGACGAGGGAGTTAAGAGCTGGCTTTAAAAACAGTGTCACACACCTGTCCTTATCAAGTTCATTCCTCCCTTATGACTGGTCGACTGTCTCGCACGACGATGCTGTGGGTTCCTCTGTCTACTGACGACCCACTCCTGCACCACACTAGGTCTACGCAGAGCCACTGCCGTCTCCACAGTCACTCACACACGAACACCTTCGTGTGGGTAGTGACACGAATGGTTTCGTGCTGTGACTGACACGAACAGCTTCGTGGGGTGACTAACACCATCACAGCCTCACAAACACAAACCTCTATTTTTTTCCCCTAAATCATCGAGTGATTCCCCATCAGTCCAGTCCATTGTTCTTACCTGGACTGGGAATACATATTAGTAACAAGACCCCGGCGGGCGAAACGTAAAAGCAATAAAGTTCTACCACTCCTCGTCTTCTTCCTCCACTTACACTCTCACTTGTCTTCAAGATACACACACACACCGGTAACAATTATATATATATATATATATATATATATATATATATATATATATATATATATGATCCAGCGGATTCCTACCCCTTTAAGGACTTCCCATACTACATCAATAGCCCCATAATCACAACTAATAACATGTTGTATAAGTAAATAAAATAAGACTGAGTTATGGAACTACGTAGCAACACACGCACAGGATTATACCAAACGTCAGAACAACCATGTTATGTGGTGACGCGGTGGCACCAGACCGTGCTCCAGCGCACGATCAACCACCAGGGTTAGCAAGGCACAACAAACCCTGGCGATCTCCACGCGTGGGGACTCATTCAACAGATACTTCAACGCCAGACAACGCGGTGTGAAGCCCTCTACTGTGAAAGAGGAACGTGCAAAATAATTGCGAGCAGTGCATGTGTGTGTATGAGAGAGAGAGAGAGAGAGAGAGAGAGAGAGAGAGAGAGAGAGAGAGAGAGAGAGAGAGAGAGAGAGAGAGAGAGAGAGAGAGAGAGAGATTCCGACGTTGAAAACCGACGATATGTGTAGCAACATCGTATATACATGACTCACTAGTTGTTCTTCCGTTCCAGTGACATTAATACTCACTGAAGGTAAGATCTATTACACTAATACTCACTGAAGGTAAAAGTTATCACATTAACTCAACTAACTTTCCTCTCCAATCTGCATTACATTTCACATCTGCAGTTACACACACACAGATACCACGACGATATTATACTTTAATCAACCTTCATAATTTACATCAGAACTTATATATATATATATATATATATATATATATATATATATATATATATATATATATATATATATATTTTTTTTTTTTTTTTCATACTATTCGCCATTTCCCGCGACAGCGAGGTAGCGTTAAGAACAGAGGACTGGGCCTTTGAGGGAGTATCCTCACCTGGCCCTCTTTTCTGTTCCTTCTTTTGGGAAAAAAAAATGAGAGGGGAGGATTTCCAGCCCCCCGCTCCCTTCCCTTTTAGTCGCCTTCTACGACACGCAGGGAATACGTGGGAAGTATTCTTTCTCCCCTATCCCCAGGGAATATATATATATATATATATATATATATATATATATATATATATATATATATATATATATATATATATATATATATATATATATGTTATCCCTGGGGATGGGAGAAAGAATACTTCCCACATATTCCCTGCGTGTCGTAGAAGGCGACTAAAAGGGGAGGGAGCAGGTGGCTGGAAATCCTCCCCTCTCATTATTTTTTTTTTTTAATTTTCCAAAAGAAGGAACAGAGAAGGGGGCCAGGTGAGGATATTCCCTCAAAGGCCCAGTTCTCTGTTCTTAACGCTACCTCGCTAACGCGGGAAATGGCGAATAGTTTGAAAGAAAAAAAGAAAAATATATATATATATATATATATATATATATATATATATATATATATATATATATATATATATACATATATATATATATATATATATATATATATATATATATATATATATATATATATATATATATATATATACATATATATATATATATATATATATATATATATATATATATATATATATATATATATATATATATATACATATATATATATTCCAATGAATTCACGGGGAAAATGAAACGATAAGTTCCCAAGTGCACTTTCGTGTAATAATCACATCATCAGGGGAGACACAAGAGAGAAGTATAAGTCAGTTGATATACATCGAAGAGACGAAGCTAGGACACATGGCATGTTTACCAAATGGCGTCCTAGCTTCGTCCTCGATGTATATCAACTTAAGTGTTATATTTCTCTCGTGTCTCCTCTGATGATGTGATTATTACACGA
The DNA here is from genome assembly GCF_036320965.1 of Panulirus ornatus. NCBI lineage: Eukaryota > Metazoa > Arthropoda > Malacostraca > Decapoda > Palinuridae > Panulirus > Panulirus ornatus. The sequence goes on from NC_092240.1 coordinate 24,492,642, forward strand.
AAGTGCACTTGGGAACTTATCGTGTTTCATTTTCCCCCGTGGACTCACAGGAATATCTTGATTACGCGCAAAATTGTGATCCTTTCCAATATATATATATATATATATATAATTTTGAGAGCGTTTAATTCATGTTATGAGAGGATATTGGGAAGAAAAATAAAATATGTAAAGTTACAGACGTAACATGGAAGGTCATGTTTTGACATTCTTGTCTGGCAAGACTGCTCGATTCTGCACATTTAGAAACTAGATAAATCAAGAATCAATTAAACAAAATCAAGAATCAATCGAACAAAATCAAGAATCAAACAAAATCAAGAATCAATCCAACAAAATCAAGAATCAATCAAACAAAATCAAGAATCAATCAAACAAAATCAAGAATCAATCAAACAATATCAAGAATCAATCAAACAAAATCAAGAATCAATCAAACAAAATCAAGAACCTATCAAACAAAATCAAGAACTAATCAAACAAAATCAAGAATCAAACAAAATCAAGAATCAATCAAACAAAATCAAGAACCTATCAAACAAAATCAAGAACTAATCAAACAAAATCAAGAATCAAACAAAATCAAGAATCAATCAAACAAAATCAAGAACCAATCAAACAAAATCAAGAACTAATCAAACAAAATCAAGAATCAATCAAACAAAATCAAGAACCTATCAAAACAAAATCAAGAACTAATCAAACAAAATCAAGAATCAATCAAACAAAATCAAGAACTAATCAAACAAAATCAAGAACTAATCAAACAAAATCAAGAATCAATCAAACAAAATCAAGAATCAATCAAACAAAATCAAGAACCAATCAAACAAAATCAGGAATCAATCAAAATCTAGAATCAAACAAAATCAAGAATTTATCAAACAAAATCAAGAATCAATTACAAAATCAAGAATCAATCAAACAAAATCAAGAACCAATCAAACAAAATCAGGAATCAAACAAAATCAAGAATTTATCAAACAAAATCAAGAATCAATTACAAAATCAAGAATCAATCAAACAAAATCAAGAACCAATCAAACAAAATCAAGAACCAATCAAACAAAATCAGGAATCAAACAAAATCAAGAAATCACCATAAAAATGTCATTAAAAAAATGAATGAAATACCATAATATACCGATTTCCGCAACCTTCCAGGAGGGGGTCACAATTTCCATACTGGGTGACATTAGCATTTCAATCATGTGTGGATGGGCTGCCTAGCTCCTGCCTTGAGCCAGCACCCACGACCCTAGCAGGACGACCCCTGAGGGAACCTTGTGTAGGTGCCTCACACTCAGGACTCAGGAGACGTTACGACTGGTGAATATGAGGTGAGTTGAGGATCATCACCACGCCGCTGGCGGCCTCTGCCACACCAGGACGGGATCATCACCACGCCGCTGGCGGCCTCTGCCACACCAGGACGGGATCATCATCACGCCGCTGGCGGCCTCTGCCGCACCAGAACGGGATCATCACCACGCCGCTGGCGGCCTCTGCCGCACCAGGACGGGATCATCATCACGCCGCTGGCGGCCTCTGCCACAGCAGCTCAATCAAATATTGAACCTGACCTTTTCTTCTTCCAGGTACTCACTAACGCACCCTACCCTCGCCCACAAACTACCATCTGAACGAACCACTCGTTCGTTAAGCCTCACCCCGGTCGACTGAAGACCACCCTGCCTCCCTAACTACTATGGCAGTCCACCATGAACTACGTAACCACCCCCCCACCCCCTTTGCCCTGAGGCACACACTAGCCAGTGTGTCATACGCCACCCGACCACCCTTCACCTACACCACGATCCCACACCGCAACACATCATATGACACACCACTACTACTGCTGCTCATGTGTCTTCTCCTCCTGCTGTCCTATCCCGTCCGTCACCAGATACAGTTACCACCGCACACCACCTCGCAATATGGTAACTCTCTCTCTCTCTCTCTCTCTCTCTCTCTCTCTCTCTCTCTCTCTCTCTCTCTCTCTCTCTCTCTCTCTCTCTCTCTCTCTTCTCTCTCTCTCTCTCTCTGGTCGGAAGAAAAAGCCACAAATTCGCGAGGAACTTATCCAAAGAATCAATTCAAGATTGTCAGGCACAGAGGCGGATTTTCCTACCATGCCACCTGTGCTCAGGGCCCGCTGGGTTCGTCTCGAGGGAGGCACCACATCACGCCTTCCCAACAGCTAACTTTATATATTGACCATCACCTCACCGTGCTACACACGGCCCTCCACACTCTCCCTACCACCATCAGACATCACTGGACTTCAAGGTCTACCACTACCGCAGATCACTACGGACCACCACTACCGCCGATCACTACGGACCACCGCTACCGCTGATCACTACGGACCATCACTACCGCCGATCTCTACGGACCACCACAACCGCCGATCACTACGGACCACGGCTACCGCTGATCACTACGGACCACCACTACCGCCGATCACTACGGACCACCACTACCGCCGATCACTACGGACCATCACTACCGCTGATCACTACGGACCGCCGCTACCGCCGATCACTACGGACCACCGCTACCGCTGATCACTACGGACCACCATTACCGCTGATCACTACGGACCACCACTACCGCTGATCACTACGGACCACCACTACCGCTGATCACTACGGACCACCACTACCGCCGATCACTACGGACCATCACTACCGCTGATCACTATGGACCACCACTACCGCTGATCACTAAGGACCACCACTACCGCTGATCACTACGGACCACCACTACCGCTGATCACTACGGACCACCAGTACCGCTGATCACTACAGACCACCGCTACCGCCGATCACTACGGACCACCACAACCGCCGATCACTACGGACCACCAGTACCGCCGATCACTACGGACCACCAGTACCGCCGATCACTACGGACCACCGCTACCGCCGATCACTACGGACCACCACTATCGCCGATCACTACGGACCACCGTTACCGCTGATCACTACGGACCACCACTACCGCTGATCACTACGGACCACCGCTACCGCCGATCACTACGGACCACCGCTACCGCCGATCACTACGGACCACCGCTACCGCTGATCACTACGGACCACTACTACCGCTGATCACTACGGACCACCGCTACCGCCGATCACTACGGACCACCGCTACCGCCGATCACTACGGACCATCACTACCGCCGATCACTACGAACCACCACTACCGCCGATCACTACAGACCACCACTACCGCAGATCACTCCCCCCCACATCCACCCCCGAACCACCACCAAAATCCACAACTCGTATATAACCCACCAGGATCCGACTCCTCCAACATAGGGGCCAAGCCCACTACAGGCGCCCACTCCGACTCACCGTCACCATCCGTGGCCCGTAATAACGTCTTACATCAGACACACGGACCCTATTGCCTTCCAGGCCTTTACAATCACAGTGGTTGGTGGGTCTGACCCCCACCCCTAACAGCAAGTCCAGACTCACCTCCCTCCCTCTCTGTCCCTCCATCAAGTCCAGACTCCTCTCCCTCTCTCTCTGGCCCCTCCATCAAGTCCAGACTCCTCTCCCTCCCTCTCTGTCCCTCCATCAAGTCCAGACTCCTCTCCCTCCCTCTCTGTCCCTCCATCAAGTCCAGACTCCTCTCCCTCCCTCTCTGCCCCCTCCATCAAGTCCAGACTCCTCTCCCTCCCTCTCTGGCCCCTCCATCAAATCCAGACTCCTCTCCCTCCCTCTCGCCGACGTCCTCCTCCTCCTCCTCCTCCCTAGTCCTTCGTCCCGCTCCTCCCTCCCTCATCCCGTCGCTACCCTCCCACTGCCCCCCCCCCTCACCCAACCCCACGAGAGAACCAATCAGACGACACAATCCCGTGCCACGCAGGACTCCACCCCCCATAACCTCCCCCCCACCCCCCTCTTGGGAAACGTCTTGATTCAGTTCAAAGTCGAGTAATATGTGGTGTTGTCATACAGGTATGTGGTGGGGTTGTCATACAGGTATGTGGTGGTGGTGTTGTGATACAGGTATGTGGTGGTGTTGTCATACAGGTATGTGATGGTGTTGTCATACAGGTATGTGGTGGTGTTGTCATACAGGTATGTGGTGGTGGTGTTGTCATACAGGTATGTAGTTGCGTTGTCATACAGGTATGTGGTGGTGTTGTCATACAGGTGTGTGGTGGTGTTGTCATACAGGTATGTAGTTGCGTTGTCATACAGGTATGTGGTGGTGTTGTCATACAGGTGTGTGGTGGTGTTGTCATACAGGTATGTAGTTGCGTTGTCATACAGGTATGTGGTGGTGCGTCACACAGGTATGAGGTGGTGCGTCATACAGGTATGTGGTGGTGTCATACAGGCATGTGGTGGTGGTGTCACACAACCATGTGGTGGCGTTGTCATACATGCATGTGGTGGTGTGTTATACATGTACTTCCTACCGACCTCTCGAGGTCTATTAACCAAGAGCAGCCCGCCTCAGTAAGCCTCAGGCTATCTTTAGAGAAGCTTGTTCTTTTGTTTACTCCTGCAACTCCGTGTGAGTTTACTTTACGGTAAACTACAGACGTAGTCATACTACCAACTAGATCAGAACAAGTAACCATAATGAACATAATATTATGATGTACAAAGGAATGGCCCGCCCCAGGTCCTGATGTATTTTGAACCCTGCATAACCCACACCAGGTCCTGATGTACTGGGAAACCTGCATGACCCACCCAAGGTCCTGATGTACTGGGAAACCTGCATGACCCACCCCAGGTCCTGATGTACTGGGAAACCTGCATGACCCACCCAAGGTCCTGATGTACTGGGAAACCTGCATGACCCACCCAAGGTCCTGATGTACTGGGAAACCTGCATGACCCACCCAAGGTCCTGATGTACTGGGAAACCTGCATGACCCACCCAAGGTCCTGATGTACCGGGAAACCTGCATGACCCACCCAAGGTCCTGATGTACTGGGAAACCTGCATGACCCACCCAAGGTCCTGATGTACCGGGAAACCTGCATGACCCACCCAAGGTCCTGATGTACTGGGAAACCTGCATGACCCACCCAAGGTCCTGATGTACTGGGAAACCTGCACGACCCACCCAAGGTCCTGATGTACTGGGAAACCTGCATGACCCACCCAAGGTCCTGATGTACCGGGAAACCTGCACGACCCACCCAAGGTCCTGATGTACTGGGAAACCTGCATGACCCACCCAAGGTCCTGATGTACTGGGAAACCTGCACGACCCACCGAAGGTCCTGATGTACTGGGAAACCTGCACGACCCACCCAAGGTCCTGATGTACCGGGAAACCCTGCCATGACCCACCAAGGTCTGATGTACTGGGAAACCTGCATGACCCACCCAAGGTCATGATGTCCATCCCGAAACCTGCACGACCCACCCAAGGTCTTATTTACCGGGAACCTGCATGACCCACCCAAGGTCCTGATCGTACTGGGAAACCTGCACACGAACCCCCAAGGTTCATGATGAACCTGGGAAACCTGCAATGACCCACCCAAGGTCTCTGATGAACGGGAAACCTGCAAGAACACACACAAGGTCCTGATTGTACCGGGAACCTGCATGACCCACCAAGGTCCTGATGTACTGGGATAACCTGCATGACCCACCCAAGGTCCTGATGTACGGAAACCTGCATGACCCACCCAAGGTCCCTGATGTACCGGAAAACCTGCATGACCACCAAGGTCCTGATGTACCCTGGAAACCTGCACGGACCCACCCAAGGTCCTGATGTACTGGGAAACCCTGCATCGACCCACCCCAAGGTCCTGATGTACCGGGAAACCTGCATGACCACCCAAGGTCCTGATGTACTGGGGAAACCTGCATGACCCACCCAGGTCCTGATGTACCGGGAAACCTGCATGACCCACCCAAGGTCCTGATGTACCGGGAAACCTGCATGACCCACCCAAGGTCCTGATGTACTGGGAAACCTGCATGACCCACCCAAGGTCCTGATGTACTGGGAAACCTGCATGACCCACCCAAGGTCCTGATGTACTGGGAAACCTGCATGACCCACCCAAGGTCCTGATGTACTGGGAAACCTGCATGACCCACCCAAGGTCCTGATGTACTGGGAAACCTGCACGACCCACCCAAGGTCCTGATGTACTGGGAAACCTGCATGACCCACCCAAGGTCCTGATGTACTGGGAAACCTGCATGACCCACCCAAGGTCCTGATGTACCGGGAAACCTGCATGACCCACCCCAGGTCCTGATGTACTGGGAAACCTGCATGACCCACCCAAGGTCCTGATGTACCGGGAAACCTGCACGACCCACCCAAGGTCCTGATGTACTGGGAAACCTGCACGACCCACCCAAGGTCCTGATGTACCGGGAAACCTGCATGACCCACCCAAGGTCCTGATGTACTGGGAAACCTGCACGACCCACCCAAGGTCCTGATGTACTGGGAAACCTGCATGACCCACCCCAGGTCCTGATGTACCGGGAAACCTGCACGACCCACCCAAGGTCCTGATGTACCGGGAAACCTGCATGACCCACCCAAGGTCCTGATGTACCGGGAAACCTGCATGACCCACCCAAGGTCCTGATGTACCGGGAAACCTGCATGACCCACCCAAGGTCCTGATGTACCGGGAAACCTGCATGACCCACCCAAGGTCCTGATGTACTGGGAAACCTGCATGACCCACCCCAGGTCCTGATGTACCGGGAAACCTGCATGACCCACCCAAGGTCCTGATGTACCGGGAAACCTGCATGACCCACCCAAGGTCCTGATGTACTGGGAAACCTGCATGACCCACCCAAGGTCCTGATGTACTGGGAAACCTGCACGACCCACCCAAGGTCCGGATGTACCGGGAAACCTGCATGACCCACCCAAGGTCCTGATGTACTGGGAAACCTGCATGACCCACCCAAGGTCCTGATGTACCGGGAAACCTGCATGACCCACCCAAGGTCCTGATGTACCGGGAAACCTGCATGACCCACCCAAGGTCTTGATGTACCGGGAAACCTGCATGACCCACCCAAGGTCCTGATGTACCGGGAAACCTGCATGACCCACCCAAGGTCCTGATGTACTGGGAAACCTGCATGACCCACCCAAGGTCCTGATGTACTGGGAAACCTGCATGACCCACCCCAGGTCCTGATGTACCGGGAAACCTGCATGACCCACCCAAGGTCCTGATGTACCGGGAAACCTGCATGACCCACCCCAGGTCCTGATGTACCGGGAAACCTGCATGACCCACCCAAGGTCCTGATGTACCGGGAAACCTGCATGACCCACCCAAGGTCCTGATGTACTGGGAAACCTGCATGACCCACCCCAGGTCCTGATGTACCGGGAAACCTGCACGACCCACCCAAGGTCCTGATGTACCGGGAAACCTGCATGACCCACCCAAGGTCCTGATGTACCGGGAAACCTGCATGACCCACCCAAGGTCCTGATGTACTGGGAAACCTGCATGACCCACCCAAGGTCCTGATGTACTGGGAAACCTGCATGACCCATCCAAGGTCCTGATGTACTGGGAAACCTGCATGACCCACCCAAGGTCCTGATGTACTGGGAAACCTGCATGACCCACCCCAGGTCCTGATGTACTGGGAAACCTGCATGACCCACCCAAGGTCCTGATGTACCGGGAAACCTGCACGACCCACCCAAGGTCCTGATGTACTGGGAAACCTGCACGACCCACCCAAGGTCCTGATGTACCGGGAAACCTGCATGACCCACCCAAGGTCCTGATGTACTGGGAAACCTGCACGACCCACCCAAGGTCCTGATGTACTGGGAAACCTGCACGACCCACCCAAGGTCCTGATGTACCGGGAAACCTGCATGACCCACCCAAGGTCCTGATGTACTGGGAAACCTGCACGACCCACCCAAGGTCCTGATGTACCGGGAAACCTGCATGACCCACCCCAGGTCCTGATGTACTGGGAAACCTGCATGACCCACCCAAGGTCCTGATGTACTGGGAAACCTGCATGACCCACCCAGAAGTCCTGATGTACTGGGAAACCTGCATGACCCACCCAAGGTCCTGATGTACTGGGAAACCTGCACGACCCACCCAAGGTCCTGATGTACCGGGAAACCTGCATGACCCACCCAAGGTCCTGATGTACTGGGAAACCTGCACGACCCACCCAAGGTCCTGATGTACCGGGAAACCTGCATGACCCACCCCAGGTCCTGATGTACTGGGAAACCTGCATGACCCACCCAAGGTCCTGATGTACTGGGAAACCTGCATGACCCACCCAGAAGTCCTGATGTACTGGGAAACCTGCATGACCCACCCAGAAGTCCTGAAAACGTACAGGAATGTTTCCATGAAAGACCTCCACCAGTAGGGGGGGGGGGGAGCCATCCACGTCCCCCCCCCGACCTCATTACGTCACTTCGCTAACACATCCCCCCCCCCCAAGCTACCGCCCGCCCGCTCCGGATCCAATTAGCGAGGGGGTCCGCTCGACCCCCCCTTTACGGCACCTTCGTCCAAATGCTGAAGTAAAGAAAATGGTGTATGAAGTGTAACCCCCCCCCCCCACCATGACGTTCTCCAGCTAATGACACTTGTTAGAGACCATGGAAACCATCAGCTGCAGAAGACCCACTCCGTTCCCACGTCTATACGGGGTCCGGAAACCCACTTCATTTCGGTGTGGGAGGAACAAACCCAGTATGGGGGTGGTCTCTGGTTGACCTGCAGGCCACACATATCTGCCTGAAGGAAGTATACGTACACGTCAAGACAACTTACTACAACCATCCCTCTGCTGGTACCACAGGCCCTGAACAGCACCCCAGGGGACGTAATCCACCCCCCCAGGTAATCCCTACCACAGGCCCTGAACAGCACCCCAGGGGACGTAATCCACCCCCCCAGGCAATCCCTACCACAGGCCCTGAACAGCACCCCAGGGGACGTAATCCACCCCCCCAGGCAATCCCTACCGCAGGCCCTGAACAGCACCCCAGGGGACGTAATCCACCCCCCCAGGCAATCCCTACCGCAGGCCCTGAACAGCACCCCAGGGGATGTAATCCACCCCCCAGGCAATCCCTACCGCAGGCCCTGAACAACACCCCAGGGGATGTAATCCACCCCCCAGGCAATCCCTACCACAGGCCCTGAACAGCACCCCAGGGGACGTAATCCACCCCCCCAGGCAATCCCTACCGCAGGCCCTGAACAACACCCCAGGGGACGTAATCCACCCCCATCCCCCGAGGCAATCCCTACCGCAGGCCCTGAACAACACCCCAGGAGACGTAATCCACCACCCCCCCAGGCAATACCTACCACAGGCCCTGAACAGCACCCCAGGGGACGTAATCCACCCCCCCAGGCAATCCCTACCGCAGGCCCTGAACAACACCCCAGGGGACGTAATCCACCCCCATCCCCCGAGGCAATCCCTACCGCAGGCCCTGAACAACACCCCAGGAGACGTAATCCACCACCCCCCCAGGCAATACCTACCACAGGCCCTGAACAGCACCCCAGGGGACGTAATCCACCCCCCCGAGGCAATCCCTACCGCAGGCCCTGAACAACACCCCAGGGGACGTAATCCACCACCCCCCCAGGCAATTCCTACCACAGGCCCTGAACAGCACCCCAGGGGACGTAATCCACCTCCCCCACCCCCTGAGGCAATCCCTACCGCAGGCCCTGAACAACACCCCAGGGGACGTAATCCACCCCCTCCCTCCCCCTGGGGCAATCCCTACCGCAGGCCCTGAACAACACCCCAGGGGACGTAATCCACCTCCATCCACCCCCCCCCCGAGGCAATCCCTACCGCAGGCCCTGAACAACACCCCAGGGGACGTAATCCACCACCCCCCGAGGCAATCCCTACCGGAGGCCCTGAACAGCACCCCAGGGGACGTAATCCACCACCCCCACCCCCTGAGGCAATCCCTACCGCAGGCCCTGAACAGCACCCCAGGGGTCGAAATCCACCCCCCACCCCCGAGGCAATCCCTACCGCAGGCCCTGAACAGCACCCCAGGGGACGTAATCCACCCCCATCCCCCGGGGCAATCCCTACCCCCATCCAGATAGAGAATCATGAGATCATCTTCCATGGTCTTCATACCGTTGTGTTAACGGCCCCGCCCAGTGTTGAGGGCGGGGCACCAGTGTGTGTATAATGACACCACTTGTTGGAAATGACACCTCTTGAGGTGACGTAAGGATGACATCACTTGTATCGTCTGCTGACACTACTGGTAAGGTCGTTAGTGCTGACACCACTGGTACAGTCGTTAGTGCTGACACCACTGGTAAGGTCGTTAGTGCTGACACCACTGGTAAGGTCGTTAGTGCTGACACCAGTGGTAAGGTCGTTAGTGCTGACACCACTGGTACGGTCGTTAGTGCTGACACCACTGGTAAGGTCGTTAGTGCTGACACCACTGGTAAGGTCGTTAGTGCTGACACCACTGGTAAGGTCGTTCGTGCTGACATCACTGGTAAGGTCGTTAGTGCTGACATCACTGGTAAGGTCGTTAGTGCTGACACCAGTGGTAAGGTCGTTAGTGCTGACACCAGTGGTAAGGTCGTTAGTGCTGACACCAGTGGTACAGTCGTTAGTGCTGACACCGCTGGTAAGGTCGTTAGTGCTGATACCACTGGTACGGTCGTTAGTGCTGACACCGCTGGTAAGGTCGTTAGTGAGAGATGGTGCAGGTAGGGACGACACGACCACTGGCCGAGAATGTCCGAGGTTTCCAGATCTTATGTAACGACGCTATTTTATATATTTGCTTCTTTCCGTACAGGATTGTGTGTGTGTGTGTGTGTGTGTGTGTGTGTGTTGTTCTTACAGCATATTCATTTTTCATTTCTAAAAAAAAAACGCTTCATCGTTTATTTTGTGATAATTCACTATATACGTGTTTTTTTTTATCTTTTTTTTTTCCCCAGTACGCATACCTCACTCACTTTTTTCAAACGCCTTATATCTATTTTTCTTTAAATGTTTTTCATTTATCCTCGCTGAGTGTGCGCATCATCTATTTCTTTTTGAAAATGCGCTAAATCCATCTATTTTTCCCTAGAAAATATACCGTGCCCACCATCCTTTTTTGGGAGCTTCATCCATTTTCTTTTTTTTTTTTTTTTGGAAATGCTGTATTTCTATTTGTCTTGCTCTTGGAAACGAGAGAAGCGCCGGGGTAGCATGACACCAGGCAGGCAGGGGCGGGGCGCCCCGACGACCCACAAAGGAGGGGCACGGAGGCTGGTGGCCCACTCGTGCATGACCCATGACCATCGAACACCTTAACCCAGTGTTCTCTCTCTCTCTCTCTCTCTCTCTCTCTCTCTCTCTCTCTCTCTCTCTCTCTCTCTCTCTCTCTCAAATCGTGAGGGATCGCGATCTGGTTTGCAAGGGAAGTAACGAGGTGGTTTCCAGGGAGGGTCGCGACCTCGTACGCTTCACAGGGGAGGTCACAGGCTGAGGTCACGAGCAGGTGCGGACCGAGCTAACAGAATATACACAGCTGAGGAATCGTGTGTGTGTGTGTGTGTGTGTGTGTGTGTGTGTGTGTGTGTGTGTGTGTGTGTGTGCCCCTCACGACCCCCCAGCGGTGCTCTTAACACCGGGGTAGCTAAGATACCTGGTGGTGGGGCAATATAACTCCTCATTCCCGAGGGCAATGTTATGGAGTACCGGGCAACACAGGTCAGCAACCACCACCGGGGTCACAGTGCATGTCCGGCTGACGAACACTGCCTCACGACCCTCGACCACCACGGGACGACCCTCGACCACCACGGGACGACCCTCGGCCACGACGGGACGACCCTCGGCCACCACGGGACGACCCTCGGCCACCACGGGACGACCCTCGGCCACCACGGGTCGACCCTCGACCACCACGGGACGACCCTCGACCACCACGGGACGACCCTCGACCACCACGGGTCGACCCTCGACCACGACGGGACGACCCTCGGTCACGACGGAACGACCCTCGACTACGACGGGACGACCCTCGACCACGACGGGACGACCCTCCCACGCGACAGAGCGACCCTTGAAGATACCCTTAAGTACGACCGCCTGGCCTTTGACCTAACACTTAGAACCTTGGTGACCATTAAGTCAGGTCACCACACACATGGGGTCGTACCGTCGTGCTCGAGGGTCGTAATGTCGAGCGTTGGAAGAGTGAAGACAATACCTTGCTGGAGGGGAAACAGCCATACATGGAACTGTCTCCTGGAACTAATATGGGACAAATAAAATGACGTGGCGAACATTCCGCCGAGTTCGAATCCTGGGCACAGGAGTCGAACCCACATCTAACCCAGGTGTTCATCCTCCCCTAGCAGCGGGCTGGTATAGGCTTGGGTGTTTGCAAGCGTATACCCATGAGTAAAAACATGGCACATATATACAAGGTGAAGAGACGGGGCAACGTGAACGTAAATATCTCTCACCACGCAACACAGAAATAGAAATCACACAAACAAAAAACTTAAGCCAAACGGAATTAAAACTTGAAATGCCAGGAGCCGACGAGTGCAGGGCATAACGTACGTACATTCACAGTGAACCAGGGCAAGAGAAAGGAGACAGACTCTCTTATTATCAGCTAGTTCTAACAACCCGTAACAACAGTTGTGGGTATAACCCAGTGTATGAACACGTTATGCCAGTCATGTTATACAACAAGTTATGCCAGTCATCATGTTAAACTACAAGTTATGCCAGTCATGTTAAACAAGTTATGCCAGTCATGTTAATCAACAAGTTATGCCAGTCCTGTTGAACAACAAGTTATGCCAGTCCTGTTGAACAACAAGTTATGCCAGTCCTGTTGAACAACAAGTTATGCCAGTCCTGTTAAACAACAAGTTATGCCAGTCCTGTTAAACTACAAGATATGCCAGTCATGTTAAACAAGTTATGCCAGTCCTGTTAAACAACAAGTTATGCCAGTCCTGTTAAACTACAAGTTATGCCAGTCCTGTTAAACAACAAGTTATGCCAGTCATGTTAAACTACAAGTTATGCCAGTCATGTTAAACAACAAGTTATGCCAGTCCTGTTAAACAACAAGTTATGCCAGTCATCATGTTAAACTACAAGTTATGCCAGTCATGTTAAACAAGTTATGCCAGTCCTGTTAAACAACAAGTTATGCCAGTCCTGTTGAACAACAAGTTATGCCAGTCCTGTTAAACAACAAGTTATGCCAGTCCTGTTGAACAACAAGTTATGCCAGTCCTGTTAAACTACAAGTTATGCCAGTCCTGTTAAACAACAAGTTATGCCAGTCCTGTTAAACTACAAGTTATGCCAGTCCTGTTAAACTACAAGTTATGCCAGTCCTGTTAAACAACAAGTTATGCCAGTCCTGTTAAACTACAAGTTATGCCAGTCCTGTTAAACAACAAGTTATGCCAGTCATGTTAAACTACAAGTTATGCCAGTCATGTTAAACAACAAGTTATGCCAGTCCTGTTAAACAACAAGTTATGCCAGTCATCATGTTAAACTACAAGTTATGCCAGTCATGTTAAACAAGTTATGCCAGTCCTGTTAAACTACGAGTTATGCCAGTCCTGTTAAACAACAAGTTATGCCAGTCCTGTTAAACAACAAGTTATGCCAGTCCTGTTAAACAACAAGTTATGCCAGTCCTGTTAAACTACAAGTTATGCCAGTCATGTTAAACAAGTTATGCCAGTCATGTTAAACAACAAGTTATGCCAATCATGTTAAACTCTCACCTAATCACAAACAAACTACCAGACACCCCCTTGCTGACGTCATTACCATAAAACACACTTTAAACCAACAATCAATACAGCTAAGCAAGCAACTGCCAGTCTGCAAAAAGGAATGCTTTTCACGTCATTACATGCAGCAAAATATAGCAACTATATAACTCATTACATCAAACATAAAAAGCTTCGAAATTCTGCGTATCATATCTGACACAACCTGAAATTTCGAGTATAATTCTCGCTCATATACCAGTGATACAGGGGTAGACATCCGCATTCTGGGGTACAAGGGGGAACATACACACGTCCCAGGCCCTTCCTTACTCTGGGGGTAAACAGGAAACCCATTTGTTTTTTTAATGGTGACCTACATGGC
>NC_092240.1:24846813-25014313 GCF_036320965.1 Panulirus ornatus
CACAAACCAACCTCACTTCTATACAGGAAAGTCTTGAAATTCTTACATAAAAACCATCCAGAAACAACTGTCAACCCATTGCTCACTTTCACTGATACAAGAAATGCAACTAAAACAAAGAAATCTCCTGAAACAAACCTTAAGAACATAGACTTTCACAAAAAAACCTCTAGTTGCAATAACAACATTTATTGATATTTTTAACCTCTCCTGGCTAAATAATAAAATCCCTAACCCCTGGAAACTTGCAAACATAATACAGGTAGTAAAACCCTCCAAACCTCCCAACTCCCCCTTGCTTACTACCCTTTCTATTTTCAAAAACCAAACTTTCTGAAAAACTGATCCACATCAGAATCATCAAAATATCACATACTAACCTAAACAACATAGTTTCACACCAAACCACTCCACCTCCATACAACACACTGACCTCACACAATATATCCCAGATGGCTTCAACCAACCACAAGCATCATCTCAATCCATTCTGAAAGCTACAGATATCATCAAAGCATTTGACACTGTACCCAACCATTGTCGTATAAGACACTTGACACAACCCTCCAACGCAATGACAAAAAGTAGTTGCCCAACTTCATAGTTGGCTGCTATGCCAGTTACTCACAAAGTTCATTATATCTAAAACTCCTAAACTCTCCAGTGGAATTCCCCTAAGGAGCAGTTATTACCCCAACCCTCTTCAATTTCTTCCTAAATAATCTCCCTTTGCCTCCAGCAAAACACAACATGGAGGTCCTCTCATATGCAGATGATCTTAAAATCACATCACAACACCCTGACACCACAGAAGCAACAAAAAACATGCAGCATTACATTAAACAAAAGAAACAATGCTTTAACTAGTACAGAAACTCTGCATCTCCACAGATATCTTCAATCACTCTTTTGATCTCAGACAGACACTACAACGTCCAGTCATCGTGTATAGGCAATCACTCACACTGAACAAAACACTGATCATCGTAGACATCACATTTAATATACTCATGACATTCAATCCCCACACCAAATATGTCAACACAAAGGCAAAACCCAAAATAAATGCCCTTTGAACAACAACTGGTACTAGATATGGTGAGGAAAAAGACTCTCTTAGCATCTGCTACAAACAATTCATCTGCTCCACCCTAATCTACGCCTTACCTGTGTGGTCGTCAGCTCAAAAGAAAAAAATAAAGATCACTTTGAACAATCTCTAAATGCCTAGCAACCACCAACACTAAACATATTTGCAATGACACAAAGATCCTCCCAAACTTATCCTCCTCAACATGCATGACAATTAATTCTTTGCAACAGCACTGGACTTCTGCAACCTAAATCACAACATACTTAAATGCCAATCCCCAAGTAGAAATAAAAAGCCTAATTCTGCCTCACACTTCAGCAACCTCTACTGAAAAATTCCTTCACTCCAACAAACACAACACTGACGAAACACAAACACAGTACAAAGACCAGACAAGTGCTAAACTACTGCCCTCCCAACTCAGTCTAACACACCACCACACCAAACATACACCTATCTGAAACCACACTCCCCAGACATATTAAGTCACACTCTCCTGTCTACACAACACTACAATACATACACCTATTCAATATATTCCAAGACCTTCATACCCATGATGCAACATCAACGGTGAAGACACAAAATACTTCCTACTCAATTGCCCTACACATGAGCACATACATCACTACACTTTTTGGCCTAAGGTTCCAACTGGTAGATATGGCCAGCTTCCTGAGTGCAGCAGAAGCCCCATAAAGATAGAAGGGACTCCTGAGGTGCAAAAAGTAGTGAATATAGGGCCATATTTTTACATTAAGTTTGGGCCTGGTGGAAAAACATTTCAAAAGCCACTAGTTCTTTATGTAACAAATAACTTGTCTCTCAATGGATCATAGACCATGTGTCTAAAATAGATAAATGGGGGTAAATAGCTTCATAGTCCACCCTAACTGTGGATGGAAAAGAGGAGGCATCACAGTGGCCAACCCTCAAGTAGCTGGGACTTTATACACAAGCCAAAGAAGGAAGAATACAATTAGCAAACTCTCGAAAGCAACAGCCAAATCTTATATCTGTAAAAGGGGAAGGTTCATGCTGAGAAATGAGAGAAGGGTAGCATGAAATGATAGAAGGGTGAGTTGATAAGGCATATTGGTTTTGACTTAAAATTTGACAGAAAAGGTATATGAGCAGCCTCCCATATGTGTGAGCAGTATTCCATACAGAGACAGAACAACTCTTTGTCCAGCTTCAGCAGGTGCTCTGAGAAAAAAATAAACTTGAGACATTAAAAGAATTTCCTGTTTTTCAGCTGTGGACTTAAATGTTTCCGTGTTACAGAGTCTCTAAGAAATACTGAAACAATCTTGGCAAAATTTTATTAAGAATTTATCATAGTTTCCATACCTATAGCTATTATATTCTAATTTCAGTCACCATGTTTCTTTGAGTATCAAACATGACTGCTTTCCATGATTCATTACCATTCCAAAAATATAAAGGTTGCCTGAAATATACCTGTTCATCATAAACTTACCTTAATTTACAGAAATTATGACTACCAGAAAAAAGTACAGTAGGCCTGCACACATTATAATTAACAAAACTAGTTTTTTCTTAAAAACTATCTGCCTTTTCCTGCCTCAATAAGGCAATGTCAAGAACATACACAATAACAGAACCTTTGAAAGAAAGAATCCTCACTTGGCTCCTTCCGTTTAACCTCTTACAGATTTACAGCCAGAGGAGAGCACTTCTAGCACCCACACTTCTGCCCCACTCAGTCATCTTAAAAATGAAGACGATGCACAGGCAGCATTCTTTCTCTTCTGTCCGCAAGGATATGCTTTCACACAAATGGTTCCTTAATGTAAAGATATCAAACATTTTGCATCCGCTTAAACTTACCTGGTTTGAGGGCTGTATGACTAGGAGATGATGCCAAATCATCAAATATTCCATCATCAGTGAAAAATGAGGATGCCATTGTCGATTCTCCAAACATCAGACCTGGCTGATCAGCTATCTCGTCATCAATCAAGAAATCTTGATCCAGGTCTCCTCGTCCAGAAGTTAGCGTCGGGGTACACATACCAGAAAGTGTTGAACGGTCACCTGATTCAACCATTGCATTGACCATGCCCATTGATTTTTGGGATTCGATTGATGACTCCATTGATGACTTTGATTCTAGTGATGATTTTAATGCAGAGATAGTTTGGCCTAAAGGTGCTTTCTTATCAACTGGAGATGCAAATGATGATTTTGGTATATCTTCAGATTTAATAGTTTGTGCACTCGTAGGAAGGTCTGACAATGGAAGAACAGAATCTTGAGAGAAATTCTGTGATCCTGGTGTTGCTGGAACCAGTTTAGGTTTCTGCAGCACAGCTGACTTTGATGTCCCCTCAGTTGATAATGACACTGATGACCCTGAAAGAGATGCAGCTGAATCCATATCTGACTCTCTTTTGGTTTCAAGAACAGTTACCTTACTTTCATGACTGGTTTCTGCTTCAGTTAGTGAGAACTCAGCATCTTCTCTCATGTCTTCGGCAGTTAAGTCAATAGTTTCACTTAAAGATTCTAAAATTTCAAATGATGATTCAGACTGAGGTGTAATAGCTTTCATACCCATATCATCTGGGGACTGAAGAATATGCTTGTTTGAGATCCCTTCACTTTCAATTACATCTTCTGTCTTTTCTGAAAAGCTAGTGTCAGTGATATCATTTGGTGTGGCTACAGAATCTGGTGACAATGAAACTTCCCCACTTGTTTCTTCAATCATTAATTTTTCATTTTCATTTATGTCCTGAGAAGCTTTACTGACACTTATTTTAAGATTACTGTCAGGACTAACTTTTAATGGTGTATCATCCTTACCTATATATGAGACCTTATCATAAGAACTTTCATAATAACTTCCATAATTCTCTGTTTCTACAATAATATTAGTGTCTTTCTGTGTTTCTCTCTCAACTGAACCTACGATCAGTATGTCTCCTGTTACTGTCTTTGAGGTAGAGAGTTTAGGATTATTTCCTGGCTGTATATCATAGTTCAATTCCTTCTGTGTATCACTTTTGAACATTTTACACTCACTGTACTCTAACCTTCGACATACAGGCTTACTCAATTCAATTGTTTTTTCTGTTACTGGCATGACTAGAAGAGGTGTCTTTTCTAAAGAAGTGGGTCTTATAATTGGTTTTTTTAGATTAGTTCTTCTTAATACTGGCGTTTGTTGGGGCTTCTTACTTGGAGTTGTTTCTAACATAGCTACACGACTTCTGACTAGGCCTGAGCTTCCAGGAAGTTTAGTTACATTACATGTCGGCGTACTAGAATTATCTGAAGAAGCAGAGTCCCCACTCCTTCCAGCACCAGACTGATATCCATATCCAAAGCGATTTCGACTATATGGTGCAAACTTCTGCCTCGCCATGCCGTACGTTATTGTTCCTTCACGTTTCTCTTTGCTAGTTTTTGCTTTCTTTTCTATTACTGTTTCTGACTTTGCAGGTGATGGGGTTCCGATGTCTGTAGTACTTAATCCTTTCATTTCTATACTGCGTCTCTTTAATTCAAAACTTCCTGTACCATCCAAGCAGACCTCCACACTTCCCAATTGTCTCTTTATGGTTTCTTGGTTTTTTTGCTTCCCTTTTAACCAAGCATCAGATAAGTCTTCTGTACTTTCAATATTATTAGATTTAAGGGTATCTGTTTCTCCCTCACCACGAATCTTATCACTCTCACTAGAAGATCCAAGTCCTGAATCTGCTTCTGTGACTGACTTAGTTGAAGATTCAGAATCTCTTGACACACGTGGAATATGCTGGCTGGTACCTGGTGAATGCTGTTTCCCTCTGGAGGCTTGGTCCATTTGAATCTTGGGAGTCTGTGTATGAGATTTTACTGAAGGGCTTTTAACTCTGTCTTTAACTAAAGGACTTTGGGATTTAGGAGTATTGGGCATTGGAGAATAACAGCTGGGACTACTGGGCTTAGGACTATGCAATCTGGGAGTCTGGGACTTTGGACTAACAGACTTTACAGTGACCACTTGAGGCTTGGGTAGCTGACGGGTAAAAGCAGTGATCCGTCCTGGTTGTGAACCAGAACCTACCTTGGGAGTCTCGGTTAGGGCTGGAATTTTATTCAGTTTTATTGAGGATAATTCCAACCTCTTTGGTATATCTGTATGGGTACTGTTGCAAGAAGCAGAGTCACTATTTTTCTTTGTGCTTTTATTATTTTCAGTGTATTCATCACACAAATCAAAAATATTAGAGTTTGAATCAGAAACTGTCTGTGCATCACTGAGAATAGAATTTACACTGTCTGTGCTATCCCCTGACTTAACCTGTGCACTATTTCGGAATCCAAACCTATTGAGTGAATTAGTTTTAGTAGAGAGTTTTGTGGGTGCAGGTGCAACAGTTGCAGTCTTGTATGGGGCCCTTCCATGCAAAGCTGCAGGACTTGCCCCTCCAGAACTACGGGAGCCCGACCGAGTTCTGAAAAAAGGGGAAAATCTATATAAAAACGAAGTTCACCCCACACAACTTAAAGACAGCTCAAGTTTCAATCTGAAACACATGACATCATACTTTACTGAACAAAAATATTCAATAATGTAATTGCTGCTTAACTGGAAGCAAGTTAACAAATCCACAACAGTTAATCTATCACTACTTTTTCAAATTTGTTAATCATTCTTGCTTCCTACTTTTGTCCATATTTCAAGTTATTTTCTATAGTAACATCAAATCTTAATGATTTACCATGACGTAAATCATTAACATATGCATGTGCTTGAGACTACAAATGACAATGATAAATGAACTATCTGAGAAGGATTCTGCACTAGAACCCTGCTCAATCTAAGAAGAATGCATTCAATCAAAACTGTACTACATATACTTTTTCACAGTCACAACCAAGTGTCACACTGAAAATCTTCTCCAAACAGTTTGGGTACCGACCCTCACCCATTCAAGCACTGATAATACATAAGTAACTATAAGTTTCACATACTGATAATGTTATTTCTTAAAGGTTAAGCCAAAGAAAATTAGTCCATTTGCATGCCATCTAATCAAAATGCATATCTCATCCCCAAATGTTGTCACTGTTATTGATAAGTCTGAAGCAGTGCATTCTGTCTGTGTTGCTCTAAAGCCATTCTTGACCACAGCCGTAGTTCACTCAGAGCTCCCTACATGGCAAACAGCATGTGTGCTTACAAATGTACTCCATCCCATCCTTGTCAGATGGTGCATATGGCATGATCATGGTATTGTGCATAAACCTCACATTTCATGCAGAATCTGTTAGTGTTATAAACTATGCCTAATTACACAGCTGGCATCAGATACTCTTGCCCCTGAACTTGTCACTGGGATGATCCACCCTAAATTTTCAATTTTCATCTCTGGCAACTGACAGGACTCCATCACCATCTTCTTTTGCATGAAAAAACCATCTTACTCTGGCTTCAAGCATCACCTCTCCTTCCCATAGCAAGACCACAGGAACTGGCGGTGCTTCAGCTCCTTTACAAAAGCACTACAGGATCTCAGTAATGCCTTACTCTTTAGCAGCAGCTCTATAGACACAGCAAAGCCTCATTCCCCTTAAGCAGCATCCTGGCAATTCCTCGGCCCTTGCACAGCTTCACTACAGAGTACAGACAATGTCTCATCCCTTCCTCAGCAGCAGTGAGGGACTTCTGCCTCATCATTCTTCCTTCTACTCCATCAGCAGCTTCTGTACTAGTAGTTCTCACCTTTGTCCACATATATATTGTTGTCTAGTGTGAGTACAGAACCCCTCTCTCAGTTCTTAAAAACCTACACAAAATTACACAAACATATCACATAACATTAAGTTTTGCAAGTTTATGACATCCTTTCACCTCTCTTTTTTCCAACTGTGTCTGAATAATAAAAGGTATGTATTCAACTGTCTGACAGAGATGTTGCTTGGGTCACCCTGCTTTACACATCAAACACAATTAATCTTACACTATTTTCTACTCTGTGCTAAAACCCTGCATGATTCATATTTAGCTAAGCCATTAGGGAGGAATTTGACTATACTCTGAGATGAAACACTTCCTAAAATGGTGGTCCTTGCTTGACAGCATGTATGAAAGGTGGCTAATATTCTACTCACCTGTTTATCTTTCTTATTACCTTATGTGACTTATCAGCCAATCCATCAACCTCTTTATGTATCCATCTATTTACCAGTGTGTATTTCTGTTTGTTTACCTGTTACATCTATCAGAATCTAGTAAGTTTTTCCATATTCAAGATAGGGCACTGAAAGCAAAATTCTCCTCCCAGTCATATGACAAAATATCATCTAGACAATTTGTGGAAAATTAATATTTCTTCGGACTTCTGAAATCTTATTTCCTAAAGTTTTGCCCTCTATAAACACCACCAGTCAACTGCGATTTCTAACATGTTATTTCATATTCAGTTCTTGCCTGGTTAAAGTCTTATGTCAATCTTCAGAAACATTTAAAAATATATTTTTCATTCTATCACCTAGAAACTGGTGAAACAAAATTTCAGAAGCTTTATATTCAATAATCCTCAGATGTATTTTCATAAGCTCTTTCTGTTTCTAGTTAGCATCACTGGTTCAGAAAACTTAACTGCCTTTGATTATATTACTAATTAGATTTTTTCCACATATTTTCATTAAATTCACAACCTATAACCTATATTTATATTAAGTAAGGGAGGTAAATGCAAGAGTTTTGGAAAGAGGGGCAAGTATGAAGTCTGTTGGGGATGAGAGAGCTTGGGAAGTGAGTCAGTTGTTGTTCGCTGATGATACAGCGCTGGTGGCTGATTCATGTGAGAAACTGCAGAAGCTGGTGACTGAGTTTGGTAAAGTGTGTGGAAGAAGAAAGTTAAGAGTAAATGTGAATAAGAGCAAGGTTATTAGGTACAGTAGGGTTGAGGGTCAAGTCAACTGGGAGGTGAGTTTGAATGGAGAGAAACTGGAGGAAGTGAAGTGTTTTAGATATCTGGGAGTGGATCTGGCAGCGGATGGAACCATGGAAGCGGAAGTGGATCATAGGGTGGGGGAGGGGGCGAAAATTCTGGGGGCCTTGAAGAATGTGTGGAAGTCGAGAACATTATCTCGGAAAGCAAAAATGGGTATGTTTGAAGGAATAGTGGTTCCAACAATGTTGTATGGTTGCGAGGCGTGGGCTATGGATAGAGTTGTGCGCAGGAGGATGGATGTGCTGGAAATGAGATGTTTGAGGACAATGTGTGGTGTGAGGTGGTTTGATCGAGTGAGTAACGTAAGGGTAAGAGAGATGTGTGGAAATAAAAAGAGCGTGGTTGAGAGAGCAGAAGAGGGTGTTTTGAAGTGGTTTGGGCACATGGAGAGAATGAGTGAGGAAAGATTGACCAAGAGGATATATGTGTCGGAGGTGGAGGGAACGAGGAGAAGAGGGAGACCAAATTGGAGGTGGAAAGATGGAGTGAAAAAGATTTTGTGTGATTGGGGCCTGAACATGCAGGAGGGTGAAAGGAGGGCAAGGAATAGAGTGAATTGGAGCTATGTGGTATACCGGGGTTGACGTGCTGTCAGTGGACTGAATCAAGGCATGTGAAGCGTCTGGGGTAAACCATGGAAAGCTGTGTAGGTATGTATATTTGCGTGTGTGGACGTATGTATATACATGTGTATGGGGGGGTTGGGCCATTTCTTTCGTCTGTTTCCTTGCGCTACCTCGCAAACGTGGGAGACAGCGACAAAGTATAATAAATAAATAAAAAAAAAATAAATAATTCAACATCAACCCTTATTTAAATCTTGACACTCTGGGAGCGGTGGTGAGGGCCCAGCCATCACTCTGCATAGTGAACTTTGAGTGCAACAATTTGGGGAGATTGGTCTGTATATGTCTACAAAATTATAATTTGCAACGTTGCCCACATACTTACAAACAATTATAATAAGGAAAGTTTATTTTGGTCACTCATCTTTCTTTTAAGATGTCTTTGCTTGTAAATGATTGTTTGATACACCTAATCACTGCTATCTATGGTTTCAGAAGTTGGTGTTTCATTTGAACAATAATGAATGACTGCACTGGTGAACAACTGTTTGCAACCACCAAGGCAGTGAGTTAAATGAGTGTGACTTATGTTGATGTCATATAACCCATATTCTTACATTCTAATGTTGCACAGAACTTCTTCGAACCCCCTGCGACTATGAGTGAGAAGTGCCCAAGCAAGTGTTGTGTTTATAGGAAAAAACAAGCAAGACGAGCATCAGTATGGAGGTAAAGTTAGACATTTTGATGGTTTTAATGTTGGTCAAAGTGATGCTGAATTACCTGATCATGCTGATAAATCAAGGCAGTTTGGCTCCGATGTGCAATGACAATCTCATGCATAAAATCATGGAGACCATGTAGTGAATGTTGAGTGTCTACATTGAATATCTGAATCAATATTACATTCCTATATATAATGAAGGCTGTGTGGAAAGAGAGATCATTATCTGGTAGAGCAAAAATGGCTATGTTTGAGGACAAGGTAGTCCAAACAATATTGTATGGATGCAAGGCACAGGCTATAGATTAGGTTATGTGAAGGAGAGTGTTAGGACAGTATGTGGTGTGAAGCAGTTTGATTAAGTAATGAGAAGGTAAGTAAGAGTAAGGTTAGAGGTGCTGAAAAGGGTGTGCTGAAATAGTTTGGACATATGGAGAGAATGAGTGAGGAAAGGTTGACAAAGAGAATATGTGCAACAAAAGGAGGGAACAAGGAGAATGAGGAGGCCAAATTGGAGATTGGCAGATGGTGTGAAATGGAACAATGTGGTACACAGGGTCAAAGCGCAGTCAATGGACTGAACCAAGGTATGTGAAGCATTTGGGGTAAAGCATGGAAAGGTCTGTGGGGCCTGGTTGTAGATAGGGAGCTGTGGTTTTGGTACACAACACATGACACTAGAGAATGGATGCGAGTGGATGAGGCCTTTCCCCATCTGTATTAGTGCTACCTCACTAACACAGGAAGTGGCATTCAGCATAAAAAAATGTACTGTATTGTATTCTTAATTTAAAGTAATACTATTTCAAAGAGTATTTTTCATTCAAATATGTAAATTAATGATTTGACTGAACTATACTACCTGTTCTGCTATTCACTTTTTTATGTGAAAATTAGGATGAGAAATCTCCCCCATGAATGTAAATTGCCCCCCATTAACCTATTAAATCTCACAGTAAGATGGGTTCCACTATACATCGATTCTCGCAAGGAAATACACAGCAGTTCTTACAGGAACTATACAGTTATTCTAATAGGAATTCCTCTCTCAGGTAGAGCAGTGAATAGGTGTAATATTAATTTATTCATTTATTTATTCATTATTCTTAATCGCTGTCTTCCATGTTAGCAAGGTAGCACAAGGAAACAAGAAAGAATGGCCCAACCCATCTACACATGTATATACATAAACGCCTACACATGCACACATACATACCTATACATTTCAACGTATACTTACACAGACATATACATATATACACATGTACATATTCATACTTGCTACCTTCATCTATTCCTGTCGCCATCTTGCCACAAATGAAATAGTATCCCCCCCCTTGGCAAGGTAGCACTAGGTAAAGACAAAAAAGGTCACATTCATTCACAGTCTCTAGCTTTCATGTGTAATGCACTGAGACCACAGCTCCCTTTCCACATCCAGGCCCCATAAAACTTTCCATAGTTTACCCCAGACGCTTCACATGCCCTGGTTCAATCCAATGACAGCACGTCGACCCCAGTATACTACATCATTCCAATTCACACTATTCCTTTCACGCCTTTAACCCTCCTGTATGTTCAGGCCCCAATCACTCAAAATCTTTTTCACTCCATCCTTCCACCTCCAATTTGGTCCCCCATTTCTTGTTCCCTCTACCTCTGTCACACATATCCTCTTTGTCAATCTTTCCTTACTCATTCTCTCCATGTGACCAAACCATTTCAATCCACCCTCTTCTGCTCTCTCAAACACACTTTTTAATACCACACATCTCTCTTACCCTTTCATTACTTACTCGATCAAACCAACTCATACCACATACTGTCCTCAAACGTTTCATTTCCAACACATCCACCCTCCTCTGCACAACCCAATCTATAGTCCATGCCTTGCAACCATATAACATTGTTGGAACCACTATTCTTTCAAACATACCCATTTTTGCTCTCCAAGATAACGTTCTCACCTTCAACACATTCTTCAACGCTCCCAAAACCTTTGCCCCCTCTCCCACCCTGTAACTCACTTCCACTTCCATGGTTCCATACGCTGCTAAATCTTCTATAGAATAAAAATAGCAGAGACACAATAGTTTTGGTCGTAAATTACCTGTTTTTACTATTCATGTTTTTAAATCATATATTTGTACCATAATGAATGAAAAATAATTACATTATGCACCACTAGTAAAGTTATCAAAGTCATAATTCTAGTTTGATTATTATCTATAACACAAATTAATATATAATTTTTCATGACAATTACACACATTCAATAAGCAATCCACTACTGTGTTCTTCACACCAAGTGTAATAGTATGACAGCAACACTGAAATCTGTGCTTTTATCAGATGACATAAATAAATGGATTACTAGTTTATGATAGATTAATGCAAATCTTTGAACAAACATAACTTTTAAACTTGCAATCTAGATTTATATCAAAAGATTCATAGATGTATCTGCATTTCAATTTTAAAACTCAAGCAGTTAATTTCCATAAGTCTATGAATAAGTAATCACTATAAGTATCAAGTTGATAGAATAAGTGACATCATTTTCTGAGATGAGACAGTAACACACCACTCAACTGCTGATGTGAAGAGACTAGCCTCATCCCACTACAGTCAGGCTGTCACTGGGTTCTACCAAGGTCGGGGATCAGTGGTGGTTGCCAGAGATGTCAACTCAGGTTACACTGTTTAC
Organism: Panulirus ornatus; assembly: GCF_036320965.1. Classification (NCBI taxonomy): domain Eukaryota; kingdom Metazoa; phylum Arthropoda; class Malacostraca; order Decapoda; family Palinuridae; genus Panulirus; species Panulirus ornatus. The sequence goes on from NC_092240.1 coordinate 24,858,878, forward strand.
TACTCTTTCTCTAAAAAACTCATGTCTTTGTTATGATACTGAATTACTCTCTTACACATTTTCATTTACTTTTAAACAATTTAGGGAAAATCATACAAAAAAATAAAAAGGATGGTAACTCCACAAATGGGATTAGTGTTACCCAAGCTACCCAGCACAGATTACAGTATACTGTATCTTGTTTCCAACATCAGAGAGCAAAAAGCTGGTCTACATAACTCCACTACATTATTATCAAGAAAATGTTATATACAACACAAATTTTTCATTAAAGATGAAGTATTCCACTGACATGTGACATCAAAATATTTATGCATCTGGTCCCATCTGGCTTTAGTTCAAATCCCAACTTTTTGCCCAACCAAAGTACAATATCTGTTACAATTCCTACGACTGTCATGACCATTGTATCTCTTACATTCATAGTCTTTCTACATGAACATACCAGAGAATCTTGTATGAGGTACTTATATCAGCGTAGAAGCTTAGCCCTTCCCAAATATTATATATAAAGTCAGCCTGACAAGGTCTGTAAGATACCTTTTCAGTAAATTCTCAAACATCTGACTAGGAGCCTTTCAAAATCAAACCATAAAAGAAATCAAATACCCAATATGAGCAGAGATTAATTTTGATCTAGAATGGTGTTAAAGATACACGTTTCAACAGTAGAATTGTGGTGCCGTGACACACAAATTGATGGTGCCAAAAAGACGACAATAGATATTGTACATGATGTTAATACAAGACAGAATTTTATCTTAATTTGGTTTTTATACATCATGCTAATAGATGAATGAAGTTCTTTATTTCCGTTCTAATAATGTAGCATTTATGGATCTGGAGAAGGCATATGATAGAGTTGATAGAGATGCTCTGTGGAAGGTATTAAGAATGTATGGTGTGGGAGGCAAGTTGTTAGAAGCAGTGAAAAGTTTTTATCGAGGATGTAAGGCATGTGTACGTGTAGGAAGAGAGGAAAGTGATTGGTTCTCAGTGAATGTAGGTTTGTGGCAGGGGTGTGTGATGTCTCCATGGTTGTTTAATTTGTTTATGGATGGGGTTGTTAGGGAGGTGAATGCAAGAGTTTTGGAAAGAGGGGCAAGTATGAAGTCTGTTGGGGATGAGAGAGCTTGGGAAGTGTCAGTTGTTGTTCGCTGATGATACAGCGCTGGTGGCTGATTCATGTGAGAAACTGCAGAAGCTGGTGACTGAGTTTGGTAAAGTGTGTGGAAGAAGAAAGTTAAGAGTAAATGTGAATAAGAGCAAGGTTATTAGGTACAGTAGGGTTGAGGGTCAAGTCAATTGGGAGGTGAGTTTGAATGGAGAAAAACTGGAGGAAGTGAAGTGTTTTAGATATCTGGGAGTGGATCTGGCAGCGGATGGAACCATGGAAGCGGAAGTGGATCATAGGGTGGGGGAGGGGGCGAAAATTCTGGGGGCCTTGAAGAATGTGTGGAAGTCGAGAACATTATCTCGGAAAGCAAAAATGGGTATGTTTGAAGGAATAGTGGTTCCAACAATGTTGTATGGTTGCGAGGCGTGGGCTATGGATAGAGTTGTGCGCAGGAGGATGGATGTGCTGGAAATGAGATGTTTGAGGACAATGTGTGGTGTGAGGTGGTTTGATCGAGTAAGTAACGTAAGGGTAAGAGAGATGTGTGGAAATAAAAAGAGCGTGGTTGAGAGAGCAGAAGAGGGTGTTTTGAAATGGTTTGGGCACATGGAGAGAATGAGTGAGGAAAGATTGACCAAGAGGATATATGTGTCGCAGGTGGAGGGAACGAGGAGAAGAGGGTGACCAAATTGGAGGTGGAAAGATGGAGTGAAAAAGATTTTGTGTGATCGGGGCCTGAACATGCAGGAGGGTGAAAGGAGGGCAAGGAATAGAGTGAATTGGAGCGATGTGGTATACCGGGGTTGACGTGCTGTCAGTGGATTGAATCGGGGCATGTGAAGCGTCTGGGGTAAACCATGGAAAGCTGTGTAGGTATGTATATTTGCGTGTGTGGACGTATGTATATACATGTGTATGGGGGTGGGTTGGGCCATTTCTTTCGTCTGTTTCCTTGCGCTACCTCGCAAACGCGGGAGAAAAAAAAAAAAAAAAATATCTTTTTTATTTTGCTTTGTCGCTGTCTCCCGCGTTTGCGAGGTAGCGCAAGGAAACAGACGAAAGAAATGGCACAACCAAACCCCATTCACAATGCACACACACACACACACCCACACACACAAATATACATACCTATACATCTCAATGTACACATATATATACACACACAGACACATACATATATACCCATGCACACAATTCACACTGCCTGCCCCTATTCATTCCTATTGCCACCTCGCCACATATGGAAATGGAATACCATCCCCCTCCCCCCTCATGTGTGCGAGGTAGCACTAGGAAAAGACAACAAAGGCCCCATTCATTCACATTGAGTCTCCAGCTGTCACGCAATAATGCCCGAAACCACAGCTCCCTTTCCACATCCAGGCCCCACACAACTTTCCATGGTTTACTCCAGACGCTTCACATGCCCTGATTCAATCCACTGACAGGACGTCAACCCCGGTATACCACATTGATCCAATTCACTCTATTCCTTGCCCGCCTTTCACCCTCCTGCATGTTCAGGCCCCGATCACTCAAAATTTTTTTCAATCCATCTTTCCACCTCCAATTTGGTCTCCCACTTCTCCTCGTTCCCTCCACCTCCGACACATATATCCTCTTGGTCAATCTTTCCTCACTCATTCTCTCCATGTGCCCAAACCATTTCAAAACACCCTCTTCTGCTCTCTCAACCACGCTCTTTTTATTTCCACACATCTCTCTTACCCTTACATTACTTACTCGATCAAACCACCTCACACCACATATTGTCCTCAAACATCTCATTTCCAGCACATCCACCCTCCTGCGCACAACTCTATCCATAGCCCACGCCTCGCAACCATACAACATTGTTGGAACCACTATTCCTTCAAACATACCCATTTTTGCTTTCCGAGATAATGTTCTCGACTTCCACACATTCTTCAAGGCTCCCAGGATTTTCGGCCCCTCCCCCACCCTATGATTCACTTCCGCTTCCATGGTTCCATCCGCTGCCAGATCCACTCCCAGATATCTAAAACACATTACTTCCTCCAGTTTTTCTCCATTCACACTTACCTCCCAATTGACTTGACCCTCAACCCTACTTTACCTAATAACCTTGCTCTTATTCACACACACACACACATATATATATATATATATATATATATATATATATATATATATATATATATATATATATATATTATCCCTGGGGATAGGGGAGAAAGAATACTTCCCACGCATTCCCTGCGTGTCGTAGAAGGCAACTAAAAGAGAAGGGAGCGGGGGGCTGGAAATCCTCCCCTCTCATTTTTTTTTAATTTTCCAAAAGAAGGAACAGAGAAGGGGACCAGGTGAGGATATTCCCTCAAAGGCCCAGTCCTCTGTTCTTAACGCTACCTCGCTAATGCAGGAAATGGCGAATGGTATGAAAGAAAAGAAATATATATATATATATATATATATATATATATATATATATATATATATATATATATATATATATATATTATATATATACATATATATATTTCTTTCTTTTCTTTTAAACTATTCGCCATTTCCTGCGTTAGCAAGGTAGCGTTAAGAACAGAGGACTGGGCCTTTTTTGGAATATCCTCACCTGGCCCCCTCTGTTCCTTCTTTGGAAAATTAAAAAAAAAACGAGAGGGGAGGATTTCCAGCCCCCCGCTCCCTTCCCTTTTACTCGCCTTCTACGACACGCAGGGAATACGTGGGAAGTATTCTTTCTCCCCTATCCCCAGGGATAGGAAAGATGCAGTGAAAAATAATTTGTGTGATTGGGGCCTGAACATGCAGGAGGGTGAAAGGAGGGCAAGGAATAGAGTGAATTGGATCGATGTGGTATACCAGGGTTGACGTGCTGTCAGTGGATTGAATCAGGGCATGTGAAGCGTCTGGGGTAAACCATGGAAAGTTGTGTAGGTATGTATATTTGCGTGTGTGGACGTATGTATATACATGTGTATGGGGGTGGGTTGGGCCATTTCTTTCGTATCTTTCCTTGCGCTACCTCGCAAACGCGGGAGACAGCGACAAAGCAAAAAAATATATATATATATATATATATATATATATATATATATATATATATATATATATATATATGAAATACATATATATGCACAAGTACATATTCATACTAGCTTGCCTTCATTCATTCCCAGTGCCATCCTGCCCCAAAGATAACAGCATTGCCAAATCCTCCCCCCCAAGTCAAGAAAACTGACAAAAAATGCTACATTCATTCATACTCATTCTCTAGCTGTCATGTGTAATGCACCGAAACCACAGCACCCTATCCACATCCAGACCCCACAGACCTTTCCATGGTTTACCCTAGACATTTCACATGCCCTGGTTCAGACCACTGACAGCACGTTGACCCTGGTATACCACATTGTTCCCATTCACTCTATTTCTTGGACGCCTCTCACTCTCCTGCATGTTCAGGCTCTGATTGCTCAAAATCTTTTTCACTCCATCCTTCCACCTCCAATTTAGTTTCCTGCTTCTCCTTATTCCTTCCACTTCTGACATATATATCTCCTCTTTGTAAACCTTTCCTCAAATCTAGTTTCCTGCTTCTCCTTATTCCTTCCACTTCTGACATATATATCTCCTCTTTGTAAACCTTTCCTCACTTATTATCTCCATATGTCCAAATGATTTCTACACACCCTCTTCTGCTCTCTCAACCACACCTTTTTCATTACCAAGCATCTCCCTTACCCTTTCATTACGCACCCGGAGATGGGTGGATGTGTTAGATATGAAATGCTTGAAGACAGTATAATATATATGTGTGGTAATAAAAGAGTGTGGTTGAGAGAGCAGAAGAGGGTGTATTGAAATGGTTTGGTCATATAGAGAGAATGAGTGAGAAAAGACTGACAAAGAGGATATATGTGTCAGAGGCAGAGGAGAACTGGAAGATCAAACTGGAGATGGAAGGGTGGAGTGAAAAAGATTTTGAGCGATCGGGGCCTGAACATACAGGAGGGTGAAAGGTGCGCAAGGAAAAGAGTGAATTGGAACGATGCGGTATACCAGGGTCGACGTAATGTCAATGGATTGAATCAGGGCACATGAAGCGTCTGGGGTAAACCATGGAAAGTTGTGTGGGGCCTGGATGTGGAAAGGGAGCTGTGGTATCGGGCATTATTGCATGACACCTAGAGACTGAGTGTGAACGAGAGGGGCCTTTGTTGTCTTTTCCTAGTGCTACCTCGCACACATGAGGGGGGAGGGGGATGGTATTCCATGTGTGGCGAGGTGGCGAAGGGAATGAATAAAAGGCAGACAGTGTGAATTGTGTGCATGGGTATATATGTATGTGTCTGTGTGTGTATATATATGTGTACATTGAGATGTATAGGTATGTATATTTGCATGTGTGGACGTGTATGTATATACATTGTGTATGGGGTGGGTTGGGCCATTTCTTTCGTCTGTTTCCTTGTGCTACCTCGCAAACGTGGGAGACAGCGACAAAGTATAAAAAAAAAAAAAAAAAAAAAATATATATATATATGAGGGGGGAGGGGGATGTTATTCCATGTGTGACGAGGTGGCGATGGGAATGAATAAAGGCAGACAGTGTGAATTGTGTGCATGTGTATATATGTATATGTCTGTGTGTGTATATATATGTGTACATTGAGATGTATGGGTATGTATATTTGCGTGTGGGGACGTGTATGTATATACATGTGTATGGGGGTGGGTTGGGCTATTTCTTTCGTCTGTTTCCTTGCGCTACCTCGAAAACGCGGGAGACAGCGACAAAGCAAAATAATGAAAATATATATATATATATATATATATATATATATATATATATATATATATATATATATATATATATATATAGAAGGCGACTAAAAGGGAAGGGAGCGGGGGGGCTGGAAATCCTCCCCTCTCATTTTTTTTTTAATTTTCCAAAAGAGGGAACAGAGAAGGGGGCCAGGTGAGGATATTCCCTCAAAGGCCCAGTCCTCTGTTCTTAACGCTACCTCGCTAATGCGGGAAATGGCGAATAGTATGAAAAATATATATATATATATATATATATATATATATATATATATATATATATATATATATATATAATTTTCTTTCTTTCATACTATTCGCCATTTCCCGCGCTAGCAAGGCAGCGTTAAGAACAGAGGACTGGGCCTCTGAGGGAATATCCTAACCTGGCCTCGTTCTCTGTTCCTTCTTTTGGAAAATCAAAAAAAAACGAGAGGGGAGGATTTCCAGCCCCCCGCTCCCTCCCCTTTTAGTCGCGTTCTACGACACGCAGGGAATACGTGGGAAGTATTCTTTCTCCCCTATCCCCACGGATACATATAGGGGATAGGGGAGAAAGAATACTTCCCATGTATTCCCTGCGTGTCGTAGAAGGTGACTAAAAGGGATGGGAGCGGGGGGCTGGAAATCCTCCCCTCTCGTTTTTTTTTTCTGTTTTTTTTAATTTTCCAAAAGAAGGAACAGAGAAGAGGGCCAGGTGAGGATATTTCCTCAAAGGCCCAGTCCTCTGTTCTTAACGCTACCTCGCTGCCGCGGGAAATGGCGGATAGTATGAAAAAAAAAAAATATATATATATATATATATATATATATTTTTTTTTTTGATACTTTGTCGCTGTCTCCCGCGTTTGCGAGGTAGCGCAAAGAAACAGATGAAAGAAATGGCCCAACCCACCCCCATACACATGTATATACATACGTCCACACACGCAAATATACATACCTACACAGCTTTCCACGGTATACCCCAGACGCTTCACATGCCCTGATTCAATCCACTGACAGCACGTCAACCCCGGTATACCACATCGATGCAATTCACTCTATTCCTTGCCCTCCTTTCACCCTCCTGCATGTTCAGGCCCCGATCACACAAAATCTTTTTCACTCTATCTTTCCACCTCCAATTTGGTCTCCCACTTCTCCTCGTTCCCTCCACCTCCGACACATATATCCTCTTGGTCCATCTTTCCTCACTCATTCCCTCCATGTGCCCAAACCATTTCAAAACACCCTCTTCTGCTCTCTCAACCACTCTATTTTTATTTCCACACATCTCTCTTACCCTTATGTTACTTACTCGATCAAACCACCTCACACCACACATTGTCCTCAAACATCTCATTTCCAGCACATCCACCCTCCTGTGCACAACTCTATTCATAGCCCACGCCTCGTAACCATACAACATTGTTGGAACCACTATTCCTTCAAACATACCCATTTTTGCTTTCCGAGATAATGTTCTCGACTTCCACACATTCTTCAAGGCTCCCAATATTTTCGCCCCCTCCCCCACCCTATGATCCACTTCCGCTTCCATGGTTCCATCCGCTGCCAGATCCACTCCCAGATATCTAAAACACTTTACTTCCTCCAGTTTTTCTCCATTTAAACTTACCTCCCAATTGACTTGACCCTCAACCCTACTGTACCTAATAACCTTGCTCTTATTCACATTTACTCTTAACTTTCTTCTTTCACACACTTTACCAAACTCAGTCACCAGCTTCTGCAGTTTCTCACATGAATCAGCCACCAGCACTGTATCATCAGTGAACAACAACTGACTCACCTCCCAAGCTCTCTCATCCCCAACAGACTTCATACTTGCCCCTCTTTCCAAAACTCTTGCATTCACCTCCCTAACAACCCCATCCATAAACAAATTAAACAACCATGGAAACATCACACACCCCTGCCACAAACCTACATTCACTGAGAACCAATCACTTTCCTCTCTTCCTACACGTACACATGCCTTACATCCTCGATAAAAACTTTTCACTGCTTCTAACAACTCGCCTCCCACACCATATATTCTTAATACCTTCCACAGAGCATCTCTCTCAAGTCTATCATATGCCTTCTCCAGATCCATAAATGTTACATACAAATCCATTTGCTTTTCTAAATATTTCTCACATACATTCTTCAAAGCAAATACCTGATCCATACATCCTCTACCACTTCTGAAACCACACTGCTCTTCCCCAATCTGATGCTCTGTACATGCCTTCACCCTCTCAATCAATATATATATATATATTTTTTTTTTTTTTTCATACTAACCGCCATTTCCCGCGACAGCGAGGTAGCGTTAAGAACAGAGGACTGGGCCTTTGAGGAAATATCCTCACCTGGCCCTCTTCTCTGTTCCTTCTTTTGGAAAATTAAAAAAAAAAGAAAAAAAAAACGAGAGGGGAGGATTTCCAGCCCCCCGCTCCCTTCCCTTTTAGTCGCCTTCTACGACACACAGGGAATACGTGGGAAGTATTCTTTCTCCCCTATCCCCAGGGATATATATATATATATATATATATATATATATATATATATATATTTTTTTTTTTTTCCAAACTATTCGCCATTTCCCGCGTTAGCGAGGTAGCGTTAAGAACAGAGAACTGGGCCACTGAGGGAATATCCTCACCTGGCCCCCTTCTCTGTTCCTTCTTTTGGAAAAAAAAAAAAAAAAAATATATATATATATATATATATATATATATATATATATATATATATATATATATATATATATTTTTTTTTTATTTTTTTATACTTTGTCGCTGTCTCCCGCGTTTGCGAGGTAGCGCAAGGAAACAGACGAAAGAAATGGCCCAACCCCCCCCCATACACATGTACATACACACGTCCACACACGCAAATATACATACCTACACAGCTTTCCATGGTTTACCCCAGACGCTTCACATGCCTTGATTCAATCCACTGACAGCACGTCAACCCCGGTATACCACATCGCTCCAATTCACTCTATTCCTTGCCCTCCTTTCACCCTCCTGCATGTTCAGGCCCCGATCACACAAAATCCTTTTCACTCCATCTTTCCACCTCCAATTTGGTCTCCCTCTTCTCCTCGTTCCCTCCACCTCCGACACATATATCCTCTTGGTCAATCTTTCCTCACTCATTCTCTCCATGTGCCCAAACCATTTCAAAACACCCTCTTCTGCTCTCTCAACCACGCTCTTTTTATTTCCACACATCTCTCTTACCCTTACGTTACTTACTCGATCAAACCACCTCACACCACACATTGTCCTCAAACATCTCATTTCCAGCACATCCATCCTCCTGCGCACAACTCTATCCATAGCCCACGCCTCGCAACCATACAACATTGTTGGAACTACTATTCCTTCAAACATACCCATTTTTGCTTTCCGGGATAATGTTCTCGACTTCCACACATTTTTCAAGGCTCCCAAAATTTTCGCCCCCTCCCCCACCCTATGATCCACTTCCGCTTCCATGGTTCCATCCGCTGACAGATCCACTCCCAGATATCTAAAACACTTCACTTCCTCCAGTTTTTCACCATTCAAACTCACCTCCCAATTGACTTGACCCTCAACCCTACTGTACCTAATAACCTTGCTCTTATTCACATTTACTCTTAACTTTCTTCTTCCACACACTTTACCATACATGAGAGTAAGAAAAATTCATATCCTCCGAGATCCTCATGATTCAAGATTATTGACAACTTAGAGCATAAGTTTCCAGTGTATAATTTCATCAAATATTTATCATGTGTTTTACACAAAATATGCTTAAACATACTACAAACAAATAATATCAGGAATCTAACATTAGGTATACAAAACAGCTTAATGCAACAATTTGCTCACACCACAATATGTGATTCATGTTTCTAGAATCTGAAAAAATCCAGAATTGTTAGATCCTAAGGATTATTGATTTTTGATATTCTACCTGCAATGCATTATAATCTTGTATTCATATTCTCCAAATGCAACAGGAAAACAGTGAAATGATTCAAAAAGAAAGGGAAAAATTAGAATACTTCCCTTCACAATAACTTACATTATTTGGCATAGGAACTTCACCTGGAGCAAATGGGTATTTTGTGTAACAAAAAGATTCCTGTGCATCATAGGCAACACTGAGGTCTCACCTAGTGGTAGGAGTGCTAAGTGCAGCAGTCTTTTTGGTGGCCTCTTCACGTACTGAGATCTTCATGGCACGCCCTCGATGTTGCTGTGACTGAGGTTGTGGCAAGTGTTCTTCCTTCTGTTGTTCACTCTGTAGGCTGTGGTCATGATCCTCACTAGTGCTGCTGCCACGGGCAAATGGGGCACCTCGTTTACTGCTGCCACTCCCACGCTGCCCCTGTAATAGCAACAGAATAAATGCTAATCAATGAAATATTAACTTTCCTTCTGTCTACCTAAAAAGAAAAAAATAGAGATATGAGTTTGGAAACAGCAGTAAACTATGACAGTACTTGGTTTAAAGTCTTTAAAAGTCTGGGTTGAAAGTCTTCAAAAGTTTTCAATTCATTCAGAATGAAAATATCTCCAGAACTGGGGCTTCTTGTTTATTTTGAGAAATTAACAACTATAAAGAAACTGGCTAATATCTTTAAGACTGGAAATCTTTTTTCATAATTTTGAAAACTCACAGGCAACATCTATATTAACTCATCAGTGATAACAAAAACCCTTAATTCTCAAACATCGCCTAGAATCAAATGTAAGCTTGGCCATCTCATTAGAACAGTACATAGTCTCAAAACCTTCCCTTCACTGAAGGTTAATAAGCAACAATGGCACAACAGATGTCACCCTTAGTGACAAGGCCCTACATGGATTTTCTTGCTTAACTTTCTTTTTTAACTATCTGTTATGTTTCTATTCAGTCCACAAAAGAACATGGCAAGATAATGACAGATCATACTCTGATGGATGAAAAAAATGTGCTGACAAAACATAACCGATTTATTTGATTCATACCACTCTCACTGGCTACTTATTGTGCACCCTATGCTCAACCATTGAGGTAGCACAAAAGGACTACAAAGGTTACAGGGGCTCTTTATCACACCCCAGTGGGTAGATAATCATTACATAAACTAATGCAAATTTGCTTTGTTACATAAGCTTACAGTCTTTCTTAAAGTAAATATACCAACTAGAATAAGTGAATAGTCTCAGAATTTCAGGTATCTTGATATCAAGAATAAGATTTTGTGTCATTTCTTGTAGGGTTCGTTTGGAATATTCCCTAAATGAATCTATTTTTTTTTTCAGTCTACGACATAGTGTTCTAGTTTGTGTTCAAATTTCTGGCCACTAACTTTAGAATTCACATAATTAACATTGCAAGATATGCCAAAGCACCAATCATACCAACAGCCTAGCTAAATTAGGAATGACATCTTGTAGTCTGCTAATCTTATTACTTTCTCTACATGTGTTTTACTTTATACATTTGACTGTGATGGAAAATGTTTCTGCTAGTGCCTATTTACACTCATCTATTTGCTTTAAAAAGATCTATCAATTCCTTCTAAATTACCTAATTTCAGTTTTGACAATCCAGTGCTGAGAAGACATAAACATTCACTAATCCAATCATTTGGTAAACAGCTTGATTTTCATGCAATCTTTGGACATTTTACCACAACAATAATGTAACAGTATACTGAACTCAAGCCCAGAGTTTGAATATTTTTGCATTATAATCATTATTTCTAAAAATGTTAATATGCTAAAACAAGAGTGAGTATTTGAAAATACTGATCAATAAGAATAGTAGTGTGTGTGTGTGTGTGTGTGTGCGTGTGTGTGTGTGTGTGTGTGTGAAGCTGAGAGCCGATTGATTCAAGGGAGAAGAATTGGTGGAGCATACTGTGAAAACTCTTATGAATGGGAAGAATTAAAGTGTGAAGTGTGCAGGCAATCTGTATGATAATGCTTGCTCTAGCCTCAATGTACTGACATGAAACTTAGTTACACTATGCCTAAATGGACCAAAAATTATCTATTTATTTATCTATTTTGCTTTGTCGCTGTCTCCTGCATTAGCGAGGTAGCGCAAGGAAACAGACGAAAGAATGGCCCAACCCACCCACATACACATGTATATACATACACGTCCACACATGCAAATATACATACCTATACATCTCAACGTATACATATATATATACACACACAGACATATACATATATACACATGTACATAATTCATACTGTCTGCTCTTATTCATTTCCGTCGCCACCCCGCCACAAATGAAATGACAACCACCTCCCCTTGCATGTGTGTGAGGTAGCGCTAGGAAAAGACAACAAAGGCCACATTCGTTCACACTCAGTCTCTAGCTGTCATGTATATTGCACTGAAACCACAGCTCCCTTTCCGCATCCAGGCCCAACAAAACTTTCCATGGTTTACCCCAGACGCTTCACATGCCCCGGTTCAATCCACTGACAGCACGTCGACCCCGGTATACCACATCGTTCCAATTCACTCTATTCCTTGCACGCCTTTCACCCTCCTGCATGTTCAGGCCCTGGTCACTCAAAATCTTTTTCACTCCATCTTTCCACCTCCAATTTGGTCTCCCACTTCTCCTCGTTCCCTCCACCTCCGACACATATATCCTCTTGGTCAATCTTTCCTCACTCATTCTCTCCATGTGACCAAACCATTTCAAATCACCTTCTTCTGCTCTCTCAACAACACTCTTTTTATTTCCACACATCTCTCTTACCCTCACATTACTTACTCGATCAAACCACCTCATGCCACATACTGTCCTCAAACATCTCATTTCCAGCACATCCACCCTCCTGTGCACAACTCTATCCATAGCCCACGCCTCGCAACCATACAACATTGTTGGAACCACTATTCCTTCAAACATACCCATTTTTGCTTTCCGAGATAATGTTCTTGACTTCCACACATTCTTCAAGGCTCCCAGAATTTTCACCCCCTCCCCCACCCTCTGATTCACTTCCACTTCCATGGTTCCATCCGCTGCCAGATCCACTCCCAGATATTTAAAACACTTTACTTCCTCCAGTTTTTCTCCATTCAAACTTACCTCCCAATTGACTTGACCCTCAACCCTACAGTACATATTAACCTTGCTCTTATTCACATTTACTCTTAACTTTCTTCTTTCACACACATTACCAAACTCAGTCACCAGCTTCTGCAGTTTCTCACATGAGTCAGCCACCAGCACTGTATCATCAGCGAACAACAACTGACTCACTTCCCAAGCTCTCTCATCCACAACAGACTGCATACTTGCCCCTCTTTCCAAAACTCTTGCATTCACCTCCCTAGCAATCCCATCCATAAACAAATCAAACAACCATGGAGACATCACACACCCCTGCCACAAACCTACATTCACTGAGAACCAATCACTTTCCTCTCTTCCTACACGTACACATGCCTTACATCCTCAATAAAAACTTTTCACTGCTTCTTACAACTTGCCTCCCACACCATATATTCTTAATACCTTCCACAGAGCATCTCTATCAACTCTATCATATGCCTTCTCCAGATCCATAAATGCTACATACAAATCCATTTGCTTTTCTAAGTATTTCTCACATACATTCTTCAAAGCAAACACCTGATCCACACATCCTCTACCACTTCTGAAACCACACTGCTCTTCCTCAATCTGATGCTCTGTACTTGCCTTCACCCTCTCAATCAATACCCTCCCATATAATTTACCAGGAATACTCAACAAACTTATACCTCTGTAATTTGAGCACTCACTCTTATCCCCTTTGCCTTTGTACAATGGCACTATGCAAGCATTCCACCAATCCTCAGGCACCTCACCATGAATCATACATACATCAAATAACCTTACCAACCAATCAACAATACAGTCACCCCCTTTTTTAATAAATTCCACTGCAATACCATCCAAACCTGCTGCCTTGCCGGCTTTCATCTTACGTAAAGCTTTTACTACCTCTTCTCTGTTTACCAAATCATTTTCCCTAACTCTCTCACTTTGCACACCACCTCGACCAAAACACCCTATATCTGCCACTCTATCATCAAACACATTCAACAAACCTTCAAAATACTCATTCCATCTCCTTCTCACATCACCACTACTTGTTATCACCTCCCCATTAGCCTCCTTCACTGAAGTTCCCATTTGCTCCCTTGTCTTACACACTTTATTTACCTCCTTCCAAAACATCATTTTATTCTCCCTAAAATTTAATGATACTCTCTCACCCCAACTCTCATTTGCCCTCTTTTTCACCTCTTGTACCTTTCTCTTGACCTCCGGTCTCTTTCTTTGATACATCTCCCACACATTTGCATTTTTTCCCTGCAAAAATCATCCAAATGCCTCTCTCTTCTCTTTCACTAATAATCTTACTTCTTCATCCCACCACTCACTACCCTTTCTAGTAGTGAAGGGAATATAATTAAATCAAAAAATTAATCTGAAATTAGAAGTGATGGAATAATATGTAAAGATGCAAGAAAAACAGTGTATGTGATTAACTCACACAATACAAGTGGAAACAAAAGAACAGATATAAGAAATGAGGAATTAAGAAAGATACTGCATGTGGTGTGAAGAAATTGTCATATATACACATAATAAGAAAGATGCCTTTAAAGTGGACATGTCCACATGAGATGCATGAGAGATGTCAGAAAAGTGTAAAAATATGTCAGTATTTTCATGGGTACAAATGAAATGGTGGAAGATCGCAAATGGAATAATACAGTCAGCTGTGTAGTACAAGACATTTTAAAAGAGGATGCAAGAGGAATGATTTCTGACTGTGTTCTGTGGAAGCCTTTTGTAAGTTGCAGCTGTGAATGGACCTATCAGTCTTATCTGATAAATTGACTTCCTGTAAAAAGTGGAAATTGATGTCCATATACTGAAGTGGAAGCCCATAGTCATTTTAGCAATACTACTTGGAACAAACTGAGGATATGTGATTGCCCGTTTGTACTGTACAAGGACGGAGTTTTACACTCATGGGGCCCTGTCTTTTGAACATTCTGTAATATTATATAACTTCTTGAATACATATAAGCTGTCTCTCTGTAGTCATTCAATACTATTCATCCACCACTCTTACACCATGAAAGTATCTATATATGTCTTTTATAACATATTTCTTGCTTAATTTCATGCCATGTTCTCCAGATGCTCCATCCCTACATCTCCTGAAGGACTTCTCTGTCCACATCACTAATCTGTTTCAAAAACCTAAATATTGAGATCAGGTAACCCCTTACTCTTCCCTCCTCAGAGGTGAGCAAATTTAAAGCCTCTGAATGAACTGTGTACACTCTCATGTATTGCATGTGGGAATGAAATTAATACAAAGGAGAGATACTTCATCTAACTGAATCAACAGTTCATTTGAAATACTTTCATTTTCAAAAAAGGATAGTAAATAAAATAAATACATATTTGTGTTATCTTCTATCTAAAGATAGATATACAGAAAAAGCTTACACAAGTATAAGTGACATTCAATTATTTTCCTTTTGCCACTTTATTTGTGGAGGTAGATTTATCAAGCACAACATTGCTGCATTACTCCTCTGTAAGTTATGCCCATATACCTTTCTTTTTTCTTTCACTAAAGAGTCAACTTCATCATCCCAACACTTACTATCCCTTCTCATCTGCCTACCTACCATCCTCTGCATGCCACACACTTCCCCTGAACATGCCAGCATAACTTCCATAAACAACTTAAATTCCTCACCCACTCTCCTAGCTTCCTTTACTCTCAGCTATGCCATTCTACACTAAATCTCTCCAAATAAATCTTCACACAAGCTACTTTTCTAATTGCGCTTCCTTTCACCACCCTCTTCTCATTCTCATTATTTCCTCTTTTCTGAAAGCCTCAGAAAATCTTCACCCTCACCTACACCAGGTAAGGAACAGACATCCACCAGGTGCCACTCTCAGCATATTCATATCCAGGAGTCTCTCTCCTCCACACCTATCAGTAAGTATGCAATACAATTATGGTCGCTTACCATCTTTCCTCACCCATGTAATTATAAGTGTTCCACAGAATTACCCATGTCTCCCAATTATACCCTTATCTGCTACATTACCCACTTCTGCATTCAAATGACCCATCATTAATACCCAATCCCTAGCATCAAAAATGCTGACACAGTCACTCAGCTCCTCCCAAATTGCTTGTCTCTCCTCATCATTCTTCTTGTGGCCAGGTGCATGCAAACAATCATCCACATCTCATAATTCACTTTCATTTTTACCCACGTGAGTTTGGGGCTCACTCACTTTTACTCAGTCCCACAGCTCCTCCTTCAGCAGAGGTGCTATCCCTCTTACCCACACACTAACCCCATACTTTACCCCCAGGACATTCCTAAACCATTCTTCCCCTTTACCCTTGAACTTTGTCTCATTCTAGATCAAGAATATCCAGGTGCCCTTTCTCAAACGTACTACCAACCTCTCCCTTTTTCTCATCTTGGTTATAGCCAAACACATTTACATATCCCAACCTGTGGAGGATTAGTGCTCCTAACTTGGCTTTCCTTCTGTTCCATCTTACAGATAAAGAAATACAAGAAGGGGAGGGGTTCCACCTTTATTCTGCTGCACCTCTGAATTGCCCTCTACAACATGCAGAGAATATGAAGGAAGTATTCTCTCTCTTATCCCCATATATATATATATATATCTTCTTTCATACTATTCACCATTTCCCGCCTCAGCGAGGTAGCGTTAAGAACAGAGGAATGGGCCTCTGAGGGAATATCCTCACCCGGCCCCCTTCTCTGTTCCTTCCTTCTATATATATATATATATATATATATATATATATATATATATAGAGAGAGAGAGAGAGAGAGAGAGAGAGAGAGAGAGAGAGAGAGAGAGAAGGAAGGGGTGTTTTCCAACTCTGCTTGCTTAAAGCTACACTGGAAACAGGTTACTCCCATGCACGTATGCACACATATGCCCTAGCCTAAGTCAAGTACCCATTCATCTACAAGCCCCAAGAGCAGGGTGAACACCTAGGTTGGGTGTGGACCAACTGCCATGCCCAGGATTTGAACCCCCATTCAACTCCAAACCTCGGCTAGTCCTAGCTGACTTATGGTCAGTAACGGAGGCCCATTTGTGTATTACGGGGGAGAGTTTTACTCTCCTGTTGCCCTATTTCTTAACCTTGTATATATGTGTCAGTACCATGTCTTTACTTCTAAGTATGTATGCACACATGCACCCCAGCTTAAACCAGACATCCATTCTACTGACCAGCCCACAGGGAAGAATGAACAGTTGGGTGGACTGTGGACTGGCTTCCATGACCAGGATTCACATCTATGTAGGTTTGATCCCAGGTGGCCCATGCATGCATGTACATACATACTTCCTGCTCCAGAAGACCTTCTACCCTTATGAAGTTCTTGCAGCACTCAGGAAGCTGACCAAATCCACCAAGTCAAGACCATAGGTCAAAAGTGTTGTGATGTGTATACATCTATATTCAGAAGTGCATGGCAACTGAGTTGCAAGTGTATGGTCTCCTTTGTGGTTGTTGCATAATGGGCATGAAATGTCTTGGGATATGATGAAATGGTGTTCGTAGTGTTGAACTGATGGGTGATGTCAAGAGCTTAAGCAAGTGAGCATGACTCATGTTTGGGGAGTGTGGTTTCTTATGGGTGTATGTCTGCCAGGTTAGAATATACAACTGAGCTGGAAGGTCAGCTGTTTAGTTCTTGTCAAGTTATTTCAAAGTATACGTGTTTTGTCAGTTATATTTCTGGAGGTGGGGGTATCTGTAAATAGAGGTTACTGCAGTGTGAGACAGGAGTAAACTTTTGATTTCAACTTGGGGGCTGGTTATGGAGCGGTGTGGGTGGGAGAGGTCTAGGTGCTGTTCCACAGAATTGAGTGCTGAGTTGGAACTGCACTGGGAAGACCTTTGTTCCATTGTGAAGCTGCTGAGCGTTTGTGGTTGCTAGGCAGCTAGTGATTGCTCAGAGTGCTCTATTTTGTGTGGTTTGCAGCTTTACATATTTACTTTTGAGAGGGTGGAAGACCAAGCACATAAGGCACAGTGAAGCAGATGAATGGTTTGTGGAGGATGTTGAGGGATTCTTTTTCCTGTCCAAATCTGATGCCAATTTGTGCTCTAAGGGCATTTAGTCTGTGTGTTGCTTATATGTTGATGATATTGGCAGTGCTGCCAGATTCTGTGTTTCAAATTTCCCCAGATCTGAGGGGCAAAAATTCCCCATTTTTTACGTACGTTTGTAATAAATATTTTTGTTACGAGCTATAGTTGTAATTAAAGTTTTTATACATGACTGATTTGTTTTGGGAAAAGAGAAACGTTCAGTGTATGTATATTGCACGCTACTGTACTATTATATAAAGTCCTCATTCATCACACCTATTCATAATACTGTGTACAGAACGTAAAATTTTTGTTCCAGTTGTGAGCATCAATTCACACTGATCAATTTATACTCCTATACAATAATATGGGGGGGGGGGAGATTATGGGGACTGGAATAATGAAAAACCAACATATCACACGAGTTGGTTTGTCTCTGGTTTATTACAAATGCTTTACGAAATAAGTAACATGATGTGTCACGAAAATCATGGCCCCCTTATTGACATCTAAAATCCTTTTCATTGCACCACTTAGTTTTAACATTTTCATATAACATAATCATAAGCCTAAATATTCTAAATATATAAAGGACATTCTGTTCTGTCCTGTTCACAAATAAGTACACAACATCATTCAGCACGGAAGTTAATTCTGACATTCTACAGTAACATACTTGTAAACAGTTGCTACTCTCTTTTATAAACTTTTCAGTTTCATTCACTTTGTTTATCGTCATACATTTCTGTAATAAACGCCAAAAATGCAGTAATCCAATTAATGTTCAAAAGTGAAAATTCCCAAAATTTTGAAGGAAAATCGAATTCACAGTAAAAAAGAATTCCCTAAAATCGGACCTGAGTCCCCCATTTCCCTATTAATACCAAGAATTCCCCAAATCTAGGAAAAAAATTCCCCATGTTTGGCACACTGGTTATTGGTGTGGAGGGTGAACATCACGTCACGTGTGCGTTATGTGTGTTTTGGGTGGTGCTTTGCTCAGAGGGAAAGGCTGTCCACTGAAGGTGACTTAAGAATGTGAGCTGAATTCATATTTGGCTGGTGGCAGAGAAGTAATTGTAGACGTCTGCGGAGATGTAGACATTCGGTCTCAATTGTGTCATGTCATATATTCCATGTTGCTCCGGTGATGTCAGGATGTTGTGACGTCATCTGAGACCAACTGCATGCAAAAGGCGCTTCATGTTGAAGTCTGCCCGAGGTAATGGAAGGTCGAGTAGGAACTCCATTGCAGAGTATTAGTGTTTAACTGGGGAAGTCATCCTGAGTGAATCTGGGAAAGGTGGCCGGTTATGGAAATGGCCAACCACCTTTTGTCACTACCGTGGAGGGTGGTGGTATTAAGTATTCTTTTGTGTGGGGGGTGACAGTGTCCAAGGCTTTTTTGATGTCTACTGCCACTAGTCCTGTGCAGGAAGGGGGTTGTGGTTGATTGAATCCATGTAAGATATGTTGTGTGGGTTCAGTGTGTGTGTTTGTGTGTGTGTATGTGTAAAGCAAAACATTTTCATTAATACACTTTGTTGAAGACAAATACACATTCAACACTCACTAACTCTATATTTTTCTATTTTTCTCACCGAAAACTTTGTTTCAGCGATAAAGTGGGACTAGATGTCCTATATTCGTTTTCACTATTTGAAATCCACGAGATATTTCGGGCACTCAAACACTGCCCATCTTCCGTCAAAATGAAAAAAAAAAAGATGTAACACAATATATAGATAACACAACAGCAATGATGGATCACATCATAAGGCGCTCTAAATGAGTTCGTTGACCATGTTTCCTCGAAGTTGTGGTGGGAAAAATGAAAAATAAACTAAGATAGCTGATGATATATATATATATATATATATATATATATATATATATATATATATATATATATATATATATATCCCTGGGGATTGGGAGAAAGAATGCTTCCCTCGTATTCCCTGCATTTTGTCGAGGGCGACTAAAAGGGGAGGGAGCAGCCTGCTGGAAGTCTTCCCCTCCAGTTTTTACTTTTCCAAGAGAAGGAACAGAGATGGGCGCTAAGTGAGGAATTTCCCTCAGACTCAGTCCTCTGTTAATAACCCCACCTCGCCAACGCGGGAAATGGCGAATATGAAAGTCCTGTGTTACCAAAGACCTCTCCAAAGGCTGCACTACTTCCAGTAGCAGAGAAATGTAGACTACTGGAGTGAGAAGATCTTTGACGAGACTTTCCTCCCCGTGATGCAGCCTCGTTAAAAGTGACTTTTCACTCACAGTGTAACCTCGAGCAGAGTCCATAAACATCTGTGTGTGTGTGTGTGTGTGTGTGTGTGTGTGTGTGTGTTACAGAGGGTAGCGCAGTCCCAGAGCTGCGACAGCTCATGGATCGGGGAAGAAGTATCCTTGGGTTTAATGAAAATGTATATAATTTCTTTTCCACGTAGCACATATCTAGGATTTGGTCAGAGAGAGAGAGAGAGAGAGAGAGAGAGAGAGAGAGAGAGAGAGAGAGAGAGAGAGAGAGAGATTTAAACTCAAGAAGTAAAGCTCAAAACAAGTGGTAATATAGGAACACATTATATCACAACACTCAGCACTTTTTGAATTATTTCAGTTAAATCTAATCGCACTGTCAGTTAAATTCTCTTAAATTATTACAACATTTGTGGAGAGGTAAGTTTACTACTGGAATATAAATTTGGTATTTGATAACATAAAACAGCTGATAGCTGTACTCGAGGCAGTTTTGCTCGAAACAAATGCATATGGTTTTGTAGATAGATCAAATTTCGTTATTATATTCTTATGTCAACGTTGGCGCTACCGGACTTCTGCTTGGAGTTAGGCCGTGTGTGTGTGTGTGTGTGTGTGTGTGTGTGTGTGTGTGTGTGTGGGATAACTTTCTGTGCGGCTGTCATGGTCTGTTGGCAGAAGGGAGTCCTGTCGAGCAGTTTCTCATCCCAATAACGTCCATCATTTCCTTGCTACTAGACGAAGCGCAGTCTTGATACTGCAGTGGCTCCCCTCAGAAAATGGTGTCCTGGGGTTGTATAATAATATAATATCAATGTTTCTGGAACATGGTCTCCATTGTGAATCATGGAAACATTCAAATATACATACATATACATCTATTTTTTCCTTTCACGGACGACAAGGGTAAGAATAATTACAAGAAAATATATATAAATCACAATGTTATTGTATATGTATTACACAACCCAAGAGAGAGAGAGAGAGAGAGAGAGAGAGAGAGAGAGAGAGAGAGAGAGAGAGAGAGAGAGAGAGAGATAAAATACATTCAAACCTAGTGAATGACCCCACGAGAAACATTTTAAACGTTTTAAAACATTCAGAGGAGCAACATGGCAGCTCGTCCGGGCCGACCTAAGCAGCTAGGTGGAGGGGTGGATGTCTAGGAGCCTGCGAATCGTAACGTACTGTGTGTTATGCTGTACGTGAGGTTTAATGTTCTTAGAACATACAGTGACGCTCTAGTTTGACTTCATTAACCCCTCAGAGTCTTGCCAAAACTTTTCATTCCTCTTCACACACTTCACAGCCCTTTAGGCACAATGTAAATCTGAAATACTCGTTATTTTGGACACTTCAGCCATATGACATTAAAAAAAGGGAGAACATTCATTATGTACTGCTTTATTCAAGCACTATTCATATCACTTATGAAGGCATTTCATGGATATCAAGCTCAACAGGAATTCATAAATCATACAAGTGCGCAAATCCAAAACAACCGGAAGTGCAGTAATGATTCCTTATGAGAATCGTTCTTAGAACACTTTGAAGCAAAACTAAAGATGTCATTAAACGCACAACCGTTGAAACATCATTCCGCTGTGGACGCATTCTTGCTGAGGGAGGACGTGAACTACATTTTAATCTAGTGCAGCAACTCTGGGCTCGACTTGCAATACAGCCAACCAATCGCTGCCCAGATTACGTAACATGGCGTGTAGCTGCAGCCTGCTAAGTTCATACCTCATGTATATCTATCTTGGCCCGAATTGCCCTAAAGGGGTTCAGGGGGCACGTGCCCAATGAACCCCCTTAGTGCGCCTGTGCAAATCATAACCCTTCACACAGTAAGTGAACCCCACAATGACCATCCTGCCCACGATTGTACCATCACCTACCTCTCTCTGGTACTACGAACAGCCATTACGTCTATTCCGTAGTCTCTCGAGACCATGCCATAACCCCTGTCGTCATGGTTCACACTGAGCCATTCTTCCTGATGATGGTTTTGTCAGGGCTTACCTGACTGTCATGACGTAGTAATTCACGAGCCTGCCTCTCCTCAACCACCTCACAAACCTCCATCTCCTCCTCATCCTTCCTCTCCTTTTCTCTGACAATATTCAGGTCTGCAGTATGATATGACCTGATGTGTACAGTGTTAACGGGGCGTTAATGAAAAGCTGATGGAGAAACAGGTCAAGTCTTGGTTAGGATATGAGCAGGAAGAATGAATTGTAAATACACACACGGTAAAAGAGGAGTAATGAGAATATGATAAATGAGATGGTGTGAACTGAATGACGAAACATTTGTGTGTTATTGTGGTAGGTCGGGAGTGTCGGCCACTCCCTAGGTAAACTTCAAGTTCCACTAACGATCAGAAACAAACTCATAAGAACGCACCTAACGTGAGGGAGGAGCAACGCCTGTAGAAACACTGTTTCAGATGAAGGAAAGACCCTCTCACTACGGACGCCACTGAAATGTAGCGGTTACACTTTCCTGGCTATTGTTTCCTTATCATCCCCCCCCCCTCCCCCCGCATATATATAACATGGTTATGGTCATGTGATTCACATACTGATGTGTACCAGTCCTTGCTGGGAAATTGCTCCACCTCACGCATCGCTGCAGGCAAACCCATCAGCGACCGCCAGAGGGAAACCTAGTTGATAGCGCATCAAGGACACTTGACGTCTTGAACACGAGTCTGCTGGGACTACACGAAGCAAAGTGAAACTTCTCGAAAGTCCTGGGAAAGATGAGTCACGATGATGATAAAATACCGAAATAATCTTATCCTAAAAAATCAAGTTGACAAGCACTGTTTTATCAACCGATTTTATCCCGTGTGTTGATAAAAAAAAAATAATAATAGTTCATCCTAAACACCTTTTCATAATTAATAATAACGAACTTCTTTATAATCATCTCGAGGAGATTAACACGTATCTTTATATACAAATGGATGGGCAGCAACAGCGTGCGGCCTGAGATAAGTGTCCCAACAACCGATATTGTTGTAGTCGGTCAATCTAACGCTGACAACAACAGCAGCAGCAGCATCGCCACCCAGGCAAGTGTCCGCAAAAACTTCCCTCCATCCAAAATCTTTCCTCAGATACTTACGATTTTAAGTTCACGAAATGTATCTTAAGTGGAGCAGCCGCAGAGAGAAGTGCCATGAAAAAATAATATCTAAGCGTCAGGCAGTCGAGGGCAACTAACAGGGATGCAGGACCATGTTGCCTGTCTCGAGCACGGAGCGGAGCCCATCTTGGCTACGGACTCCAACCACACCTTCCCTCAACAACTTATGTATTCTCAGCAAATCTAAATCAAATTCTCTATTTTACACGCCTATCAATTAATGTATAATCTTATAATTCAAATTTACCATCTCTCATATACTTGTGTACATCCTTATGCTTACGTATCATAAAATCATCTGATATTATCCATCTATCAATCTATGTCTATCTATATATTCCAGTAAATACTGCTAATCATTACCGGGCTCCGCCGCTTACCTAAGGTTACACTGCGACTGAAACGTTACCTTTGACGAGTCTGTATCTTAGTCGGGTGACAGAGCAAAGTCTCGTCAAAGAACTTTCGTTTTCAAGGAGGCCGTACTTTCCCCACTACTGAGTGTGACGCAGCCTTGAAGTTGCAGGGGCCCCTCAGTAAGGCGTTCAGGCACCTTTCAATCAAAATCTTCTCCACTCCATCCTTCCATCTCCAATGCAGTCTTCCCCTCTCTCAACTTTTCCTCGCTCATTCTAACCGTTGGTCTACACCATTTCATCATTCTCAACCAGACTCTTTCTCGCTCGAATCTTTCACCAGCATCGAGTCAGGTAAACCATAACTGACTTACCTCCCAAACACCCCAACCCCTACCAGACTGCAGACCTACCCCCTATCCCCTGAACCCTCGCATTCACTTCCCTCACCACCCCATCCATAAACAGACAGAACAGCCTGGGTGACACAGCACACCCATACCACAGACCTAGCTTCACCTGAAACCACTCACCCTCATCTCTACCTACTCACACACACGCCTAACCCTCTAGATAGAAGTTCCTTATTGCTTCTGATGGCTTTCTGCTCACACCTTATATAGGTAACAGTTTTAACAAATCACCTCTATCAACCCTATGTTTCCTCCAGATGTGAGGCATGGGCTATTGATGAGGTTGTGCAGAGGAGAGTGGAGACATTGTAAATGAAATGTATAAGGACAAAATGTGGTGTCAAGTGGTTTGATCGAGTAAGAAAAGGGAAAGAGAGATGTGTCGTCATATAAGAGTGGCTGAGAGAGCTCAAGAGGGTGTTGAAATGGTCTGGACATATGAAGAAAATAAGATGACAAAACAGATGTATGTTTCAGAAAGGGAGAGGACAAGACGGGGGTACTAAACTGGAAATGGAAGGATGGAGTGAAAAAGATACAGAGTGCTTGGGACCTGAACATTTAGGAGGGTGAAAGGGGTGCACGGAATAGAGTGAATTGGAACGGTGTGGTATACAGGGTCACCCTGCTATCACTGAACTGAACCAGGACATGTGAAGCGGCCGAGGGAAGCCATGGATAGGTAGGTGTGAGCGACCTGGTTGTGGTTAGATGTTACCGTTTACACTGCAAGTGAAAAGTCACCTTAGGTAAGGCTGTACCACTGGGAGCTCAGTCTCGTCAGAGGACACTCCAAAGGAGTCCATATTTACCTGCTACTAGAAGGAGCGCAGCATTAGGCAGCAGAGGCCTTCAGTTGGTCATGGGGTTCTCGTACATAATATATAAATATATATATATATATATATATATATATATATATATATTGGGGAAGAGCAGTGTGGTTTCAGAAGTGGTAGAGGATGTGTGGATCAGGTGTTTGCTTTGAAGAATGTATGTGAGAAATACTTAGAAAAGCAAATGGATTTGTATGTAGCATTTATGGATCTGGAGAAGGCATATGATAGAGTTGATAGAGATGCTCTGTGGAAGGTATTAAGAATATATGGTGTGGGAGGAAAGTTGTTAGAAGCAGTGAAAAGTTTTTATCGAGGATGTAAGGCATGTGTACGTGTAGGAAGAGAGGAAAATGATTGGTTCTCAGTGAATGTAGGTTTGCGGCAGGGGTGTGTGATGTCTCCATGGTTGTTTAATTTGTTTATGGATGGGGTTGTTAGGGAGGTAAATGCAAGAGTTTTGGAAAGAGGGGCAAGTATGAAGTCTGTTGGGGATGAGAGAGCTTGGGAAGTGAGTCAGTTGTTGTTCGCTGATGATACAGCGCTGGTGGCTGATTCATGTGAGAAACTGCAGAAGCTGGTGACTGAGTTTGGAAAAGTGTGTGGAAGAAGAAAGTTAAGAGTAAATGTGAATAAGAGCAAGGTTATTAGGTACAGTAGGGTTGAGGGTCAAGTCAATTGGGAGGTGAGTTTGAATGGAGAAAAACTGGAGGAAGTGAAGTGTTTTAGATATCTGGGAGTGGATCTGGCAGCGGATGGAACCATGGAAGCGGAAGTGGATCATAGGGTGGGGGAGGGGGCGAAAATCCTGGGGGCCTTGAAGAATGTGTGGAAGTCGAGAACATTATCTCGGAAAGCAAAAATGGGTATGTTTGAAGGAATAGTGGTTCCAACAATGTTGTATGGTTGCGAGGCGTGGGCTATGGATAGAGTAGTGCGCAGGAGGATGGATGTGCTGGAAATGAGATGTTTGAGGACAATGTGTGGTGTGAGGTGGTTTGATCGAGTGAGTAACGTAAGGGTAAGAGAGATGTGTGGAAATAAAAAGAGCGTGGTTGAGAGAGCAGAAGAGGGTGTTTTGAAGTGGTTTGGGCACATGGAGAGGATGAGTGAGAAAAGATTGACCAAGAGGATATATGTGTCGGAGGTGGAGGGAACAAGGAGAAGAGGGAGACCAAATTGGAGGTGGAAAGATGGAGTGAAAAAGATTTTGTGTGATCGGGGCCTGAACATGCAGGAGGGTGAAAGGAGGGCAAGGAATAGAGTGAATTGGAGCGATGTGGTATACCGGGGTTGACGTGCTGTCAGTGGATTGAAGCAAGGCATGTGAAGCGTCTGGGGTAAACCATGGAAAGTTGTGTAGGTATGTATATTTGCGTGTGTGGACGTATGTATATACATGTGTATGGGGGGTGGGGCATTTCTTTCGTCTGTTTCCTTGCGCTACCTCGCAAACGCGGGAGACAGCGACAAAGTATAATAATAATAAAAAATAAGAAAAACGACTTTTCATAACTTGTTTGCGGGAGTTTTCTAAAGTTCTAGAAAGTTCGTAGAAACTGTGTCAAAATTTTGATATTCCATCAAGAAAGCACCTCAGGACTAAGTCAGCTAAAAGGAAGGGAAAAGAGAGGACCACCCTCTGGAAATTATCCACAGAAGATATGCAAGGAATTATGAAGACCCAGAACTGAAGGATGCTGACGATGATGTGTGTGTGTGGTGGGGGGGGGGGGGGGGGGAGGGGGGGCGCATTCACCATGCATCAAGAGTCTTTACATCACAGACTCTCCTGTTCTGGGAAAAAAAAAAAAAACGACTTGCCATCAAATACAAAACATCTGACGAGATCGTACACTACGTCTCTTCAGCAACCAATCAAGAGACGAGTTCTGTTCAAAGAGCGGACGGGGTCTCCCACTGGCTGTGTTCTTATGTGTCTTCTCCTGCATGACATCTGCTCACTTCTCAACCTGACTCATTCCTGAAGATGTTCGTCATATGAAAAAACGAAATGTCAAAGACTTTTACGAAGACTTATATACGAGCCTTACAGACATATACTAGAAAATATGGGCATTTCTGAAAAAGCGAACATTAAAAAGTAACCGCACCAGGCCGTTCAACGATATATATATATATATATATATATATATATATATATATATATATATATATATATATATATATATATAATCACAATGTATTTATCATTTATAATAAAACCACAATGGGGCCAGAGACCAAAGATCCTTCAACGTCTATGCGAACAAAACACTGCCAATATCAGCTCTCTATAGTTCTCAAGGAAAAAATAGGTAAGCACCTACCTATAAACTATATTGTGTCAAGACGTAATTACTTATATAATGTACTACTTTAAGGAGAGGGAGTTTTACATTCATGCCGGCTACGCTTAAATGGACATCACGGCCACAACCTTGATGACACATTAAAAAAAGGTATACTTATCTTATAGAAAATAACTACCCTTTACCCTTTCGCTCCATGATGAGCGAAAGGGTAAAACCCTTGTAAACGAAATCAGTGCGAGTCATACGTCACAATTCGGCGCGGACGAATTCAACCACATCCGTAGAGCGGAAGGTCTGCCCATGTATGTATAAGGCTTTCAGCGAAGTGAGTATCATGTTGTGCTAAAAAACTGTGGTATCGTCTTCCAGTCAAACACCAGAGAACGGACCGTCACAAGACAATGGTCCGTGCCAGGCGGGAGGTGTAACGTAACAACATCGGCCTTCACAACTAGCACATACCAGCGTCAACATCTGGAAACCTGCGTATTCCTTCCTAACTTGCAGGATCTAAGTCAACAGTCATCAGTGACTCTCATTATTATCCTTCCACTGCACTGAGGAAATGATGATTAACAAAATTAAAATATTATTACTCAAAAACAGTTCTGAAATACATTTACGTCGAGAGTCAAATGAATAATGGCCACTATGAGGTCAACCAACCACTGATGTAACCGAGGTTCGAGATCAGCGAGGCTATCCGACGTATCACAATACAGCCATATATCACCCCGTGTGGAGGACACCCAGAATTAGCATGACAACATGGTCGATGAAAGACTATGAAAATCTGATAACCAAAAACATTCATTTCATCAGGAGAATTTCAAGTCCGTCTGTGGGTGAACAACATAAATCACACAAGCATGTAGACGAAGGCAGAAATGACCAAACCACGACAGAGGCGACAAAGATCTAGGTAGGTTGGAGTGATAACATGGTATGGCGTCAACAGAACATTCACGAAGACGACTGGCTGGAACCTGAGACCATTTAATGCATGAGAAGCTGGACCAATAACCAAGACTCCATTCGTTCTTTATCTACTGGAGTAAACTATTAGGTCTAACCGTCATCACATGGAACCAGGTTACCTGTCATGCGAGAAAATGTCCATAGACATCTTTATTATCTTTCGCGTCGTCTGTTATTTTAAACACTTATACGACCTAAGAGCTCGAAAATGTATCATCATAACGTAACATATGAGCGATATTATCATTATTATTATTATTATTATTATTATTATTATTATTATTATTACAATTATTACTATTATCATTATCATGATTATATTTACTATTATCATTATTATGAAACCTTGCGGCTACTGCAGGTTCGAGATCGCGCCTCACTGAAATATATATATATATATATATATATATATATATATATATATATATATATATATATATATATATATATCCTCGTCTGTAAGTTCTCGCTCGGGGTGTTACCAATGTCATGCGGAGTCCAGGATCACCAGGTGAGCGATGCATCATCATCAACTTTACCATACGAAGATAAAATACCAGAAGGCCAGAACAAACATAATTCCTTAAGAATGGCAGTCAGGAAAGAATACTCTACTCAAACCTGCTGAAGTTCTCGCACTCGTTAGATAGCGGATAGGCTATGTGTCTCGGGGACACGTGGAAAGTATGGATAACCAGTTTTTATATTCAAATATTTATATAACGTGTATGATGAAAATCCTCACTAAATCAGAAAAGGAGAATTATACTATAATCTACATCAATACGGAATGGGGCCCTGAAAGCGTGGTATCCCATTCCGCATAGCGTAGAGAAATGGAAAACTTTTTAAAACAATGTACACAGAGCGAAGGGGGTTGAAAACGTTGTAGCCTGGCTATAAATAGCGTTGTCAAAGCGTTCGGTTATATAAACGACTTCTGCCAGTAAAAGATTTTTTAAATGTACCCTAAATTTTGGGTCGAATTTTCATTTCTTTTTTATTATACTGAGACAAAACATGAAGACTGATATAATAAGGTAAGTGTATCACACTATAATGCATCATTACCACCATAATGTTAAATGAGGGAGACAGGGAGAGGGCGTAAGTCACTTTTCTGTTGTAGTAATGAATGCAAGAAGACGCACCTTGCTGACGGACAGATCCAACAACCGGCCGACATTCGAGCACTCCCGCCCCTGCCCATCCCCACCCCCCTCGTCCTCCTCCACGCCCGTACCACCCTCAAAACCTTTCACTCTCACCCCACTGTAAGCTCTTCGTCGGCATAAGGGGTAGGCGAGCGTGAAAGGCTGCCTGTTTCTAGGGGAAGAAGACATTGTGATGGGTGGGTGAGGGGTGGTGGCGCGGGAGAGAGCAGCAGGGGGTACCAGACTAACACGGGCGGGAGGTACATTATCACCGGGTGGTAGGAGCGGCGCCGGTTGGCGAGAGGAGTAGCCTGCAGCAGCACACGGCGAAGTGTTGTGGCGGTCAGGGGGAGCGTGTTCGGTCCCACAACGACCCGCCTGCTCTGTATCTGCGCTCTGGGCACCAGCAGAAGTGATCGTAACGTCACCTTTGGCTATAGTGAAGGTGGCCTGTCTTAACACCAAGGGCGCCCGGCTGTTTCTGTCTCCACCACCCTTATGCATGCCCCCACAGCCCTTCGACGTTGACTTCTGCCTGTATACACTGCTCTTAACAGGCAGGTCACAGCCGTTCTCATCACGAGCAACAGAAGGATGGAAGCCATTGCTATGATTCTGGTCAACACCGAGACCCTCTTTCCCTGACGAGGATCTGCCATTCATCTCTGATGGTGTCATGGTCCTGGCGGCAGCATTACCACCAGATGTGTAGGACCCCTGGCACCGCCCACCAGCATCCGTCGTGGGCACAACACCAACACTCTTAATACACTTGGCACCTGACGTCACACTGATGGACGTGAGTCTGTCATAATGGACGTCACCTGTCAACTCCGCGTAACGGTAGCTGCAATTGCCGTCTTCGTCACTGCCACTACAGCTATCACTGCAAATACTGAGGGTTTCATTGGCACTGATGGTTTCACAAGCACTGAGGATATCACTGTTACTGTTTGAATCACTGATGCCGAGGTCATCAGAGATGCTGTTCGACTCCAGACAGCGTCCAGAGGAGTCATGGTCCGACCCAGCTGATACGAGATAACCGTCTCTATCTACTTTAGTCTTATCTTGTGCTGATATCTTTGATAACAGTACACTTAAGCCCCTTCTGCCGCCACTGTGAGGCTGCTGTCTGTGTGCCTGAGGAGGTTGAGCCGCACGTCCGCTCTGGGGCTGACGCTGGTGGCGGCGGTCAAGGGAATGGGCGCAGGCCACACCACCTTTACACTGGTGTGTGGCCAGGGCGCCCCGCTCCGGATTGTTCCTACGTGCCATGGTGTGCCCGGGCCAACTGGTGGTCGTACTGGCTCTGGCACAAAGGTGGTGGTGGTGGACCTGCTGGTGGGCATCAACGAGCGAGGGGGGGTTCTTGTGGGAGGCGACGCCCCAGTGCGTGGCGCGGTTGACAGCCGCCCAACACACCCGTGGGTAACACAGCCCACCTTCCACCCGGGGACCCCGCGCCCGCAACACCGGCATCCCCGACGCCACTAACGACAACACAGGAAAATCCCTGACCTTGACTTTTTGCCAACCCTGGACGCCATGAGTTCACCTCGCGTCTTCTTGACCCATACTCCTGCTTCACACCGGACTGGGTCGTCAAGTTCCATACACCACACTACAACACACACCACACGCCGAACACACACACACACCACCCAACACACCTTCTACAGGTATAAACAATACCGTCTACACAAAACTGGCCCCTCAGACTAAAGATGCAGTTGCCACGGCTTGCTCTTTAAACTGGGATTTAAATCGGGGAGTCTCGCACACTGCACTGTGGGGGTAGCTTGTCCCTCCATACTGGTGACACACAGTGTTCCTCATGGTACGACCAGCCATACAATCACAGGACTTGTGAGATTTTTCAGCGTTATCTAGGGCGATACCCCAGCCACCGACGCGCACCCACTCACAAACACGACTGCTTATGACCAACTGGCAACTCCACCGCATCTGGTAAGGACCTAGACGGCGGTGGGGCGGGCGGTGTAGGGTGCTGCCCGGGTCCAAGACGAGACCAGATAACCTTTGCCAAGGTATTCCCTCCACTACTTTATGTCATAGTGCAGGTAATGTAACTCCTGACGAAATTACAGCACGTGCAGCTATTCTAATAACTCCCAACATACGAACAACACACCCTGTCTTCCCTCCCTCACGGTGAGAGTTATGAGGCAGACGGCGGATGTGATCCAGGTTATTGTCCCATTCTACGGACTGAACACTTGTTTCTCCCGTTCAAACGACACTAGTCCCACATCACTGGTCTCTACCTGCAGGTGAGCATGGTGAGAACAACAAAGTCACCCTCTCACCCACACAGCAGTACATGGCAGCACCCACGCTGCTGCTGTGGACACTGGGCTAAAAGTACGCGTCCTCAGGTTAGCACAAAAGCACACTCGCACGCACGCACGCACAGGTCTCCGGAAGGACAATAGTTCACCCCACCAGCAGAACAGCTCTTGAGGGGCTTCTGCCGCAGGAGGTGAGTCAGGTGCGGTACGTGGTGGTGGAGGAGTAGTGGAGCAAGTAAGGTGGACAGGACACAGCCTGGTGGCGGCGTGAGTGAGTGTGTGTGTGAGAGAGTGTGTGTGCGTGTGGGGGTGGGTGACTACATACCTGCCCCTCCACCCTCGTCCCAACCAGGCCAGCCAACCACCTAGCACCCGGGACCCCGCCATCCACCCACCCTCTGCTCCTCCCGACATGCATCGTTACTCACCATGAATGAAACATCACATGAACAGTGAAAGAGGAGGAGGAGGAGGAGGAGGAAGCCTTGATAATGAGAGAGAGAGAGAGAGAGAGAGAGAGAGAGAGAGAGAGGCTATGAGTGAGCAAGATTATGAAAAACGAAGAGGATTGTGCATACAGCTGCGTCACCACGAGAACAAGGAATGAAAGAGATATGGGGGAACCAAGGTGAGAGTCCTCCATGGGAAAAACATTAAAACAAAACACACGAGTAACGCCAACAAGACCAGCGAGCGAGGTGCCATATAGTTAGGTTTCTCTCGCACAGTCCGACCATTCCAAACACGTCCGCTGAAAAGCATCTGTGCCCAGCGTCACCAACAGATGTCGAATTAAAAATGGTTTTGGCAGGGAAAGTGCTAACCTTAGGTAGGGTTCAACCTGGGAAGGAAGGGTTGATAATGGTCGTCACAAGGACGTTGGGGTTCAGGTGGGAACACAACCTTGTGTTGGACTGTGTTTTATATCTCCGCGTCAGGTATTTGACGACATGAAGAACAGGGAAAAATGGCTCAGATGGCTAAAGTGAAGTAGGCATCACCCACCATCATGTTCACCATGACTCACCATCACGTTCATCATCAGTCACCACCACTAGGCTCATCCTCCCCGTACCACGTCCACGATTCCCTCATGTTCATCAAGATACTCACACATGTTCACCCCACATCACGCCATGTTCACTATCACTCACCATTATGCCCACTATCGTTCACTTTCATGTTAGCTTTCACTTTCCATCGTATCAGATGCCACACACCGTGTTCACTGTCATCATCATGTTCACTCACTCCATCATGCACACTTTCATCATTACGTTCACTATCACCCACCATGGGTCACAACCGCAACACATAGTCAACACACAGTGCTCACTATCACACTCCACACCACTCCGTCACCTACGGCCATTTACGTCTCCTGTCACACCGTGTGTCGCTGTGGTGCCACTGCTTGAGATGGTCCTAGGCAGATCCCAGGTCCCACTTGATCACCATCCTGTGCCTGGGATCCATCCACTTTCCTTGGCCACTTCTCCAAGACAAAGTTGTTTTTTTTTTCTGTTCATTTTTTTTTTCAGCATTCATAATCTTCACTCTAACGTCATGTTTGCTAATAATCCCCATCATGTTCGTCATCACTCATCATCACACCTCGGTGTCGAATAAGCACGAAGGATCGTCGAAAGCCGACCCTGGTGTGTCGAGCAGCCGAAACGGAGTAATTTGCATATGTCATTTAGTAACAAGTAGAGATGTCATCTCCACACATGCCCCAGTCTTTGATTCAGCTTAAGAACCATAATCGTATGTCCGGGTATACGTCTATCACTGCTATGCTACGTTATACCCGGACAAACAATTATGGTTCTTAAGCTACATTAAAGACTGGGACATGTGTGGAAATTACATCTTTACTTAATACTGTCTGATATAAGGTCAAGTAAGGGGAACAATATATTATTCTAATGGATGGAATCAAGTAATGGTAAATATATCAACCTTACGATAATGGCTGAAATAAGGTCAAGAAATGGGGAAAATATTACTCTTACTATAATGGCTGAAAAAGGTCAAAGAATGGAGGAAATATTACATTTACGATAATGGCAGAAATAAGGTCAAGGAATGGGGGAAAATATTACTTATGATAATGGCAGAAATAAGGTCAAGGAATGGGGGAAAATGTTCTTCGTACGGTCTTGGACCGCTAGTGACCAGCAGAAGTGACTCTTATCTCGAGTATGCTTAATGCAGTAGAGTATGGGGGGAGGGGGGGGGGGGAGCTGGGGAAGGTACGTGTCATGTAGCGCTGCTCCTCCTCAGCTAACTGACCTCTGACCTCACGAGACCTTGGACGAAGCACAGGTCAACCAGGAGGTTTTCAACATTCGCCAGTGGTTGAATAGGAACGTACAGAGGATGTCTGCCTCCCTCCTCACCATCACAACCATCATGTCCACGACGGAAGGTGACCATCACCACACACACACACACACACACACACATAACCTCTCTCGACCTGGACACCACGACCCTTCTGACTGACTTGACAACCACCCGTCAGGTCAAATGCCAGGTGCACTACACCCTCGTCTGCACTACACACACACACACACACACACGACCTCTGACCCGGCTGCTTCTCGTAGGAGTGGAAGATAAAGATGAGAGATAAATCCTCCAACGGAGAGAGCTATCTTTTAGTGTATGTTCATTATAAACACAGTATGATGATACTGTGGTAACATTAGTAACTTGTTACCCAGAGCGTGATGATACTGTGGTAACATTAGTAACTTGTTACCCAGAGCGTGATGATACTGTGGTAACATTAGTAACTTGTTACCCAGAGCGTGATGATATTGTGGTAACATTAGTAACTTGTTACCCAGAGCATGATGATACTGTGGTAACATTAGTAACTTGTTACCCAGAGCATGATGATACTGTGGTAACATTAGTAACTTGTTACCCAGAGCATGATGATACTGTGGTAACATTAGTAACTTGTTACCCAGAGCAAGATGATACTGTGGTAACATTAGTAACTTGTTACCCAGAGCATGATGATACTGTGGTAACATTAGTAACTTGTTACCCAGAGCGTGATGATACTGTGGTAACATTAGTAACTTGTTACCCAGAGCATGATGATACTGTGGTAACATTAGTAACTTGTTAACCAGAGCATGATGATACTGTGGTAACATTAGTAACTTGTTACCCAGAGCATGATGATACTGTGGTAACAGTCTCCGTTACCCAAAGCACGATACCCAAGCAATACCAGCCCCGTTACACTGATAAGCCTAAGTACCTTCTTACTTAATCATATATATATATATATATATATATATATATATATATATATATATATATATATATATATATATATATATGGTTGTTTAATTTGTTTACGGATGGGGTTGTTAGGGAGGTAAATGCAAGAGTTTTGGGAAGAGGGGCAAGTATGAAGTCTGTTGGGGATGAGAGAGCTTGGGAAGTGAGTCAGTTGTTGTTCGCTGATGATACAGCGCTGGTGGCGGATTCATGTGAGAAACTGCAGAAGCTGGTGACTGAGTTTGGTAAAGTGTGTGGAAGAAGAAAGTTAAGAGTAAATGTGAATAAGAGCAAGGTTATTAGGTACAGTAGGGTTGAGGGTCAAGTCAATTGGGAGGTGAGTTTGAATGGAGAAAAACTGGAGGAAGTGAAGTGTTTTAGATATCTGGGAGTGGATCTGGCAGCGGATGGAACCATGGAAGCGGAAGTGGATCATAGGGTGGGGGAGGGGGCGAAAATTCTGGGGGCCTTGAAGAATGTGTGGAAGTCGAGAACATTATCTCGGAAAGCAAAAATGGGTATGTTTGAAGGAATAGTGGTTCCAACAATGTTGTATGGTTGTGAGGCGTGGGCTATGGATAGAGTTGTGCGCAGGAGGATGGATGTGCTGGAAATGAGATGTTTGAGGACAATGTGTGGTGTGAGGTGGTTTGATCGAGTGAGAAACGTAAGGGTAAGAGAGATGTGTGGAAATAAAAAGAGCGTGGTTGAGAGAGCAGAAGAGGGTGTTTTGAAGTGGTTTGGGCACATGGAGAGAATGAGTGAGGAAAGATTGACCAAGAGGATATATGTGTCGGAGGTGGAGGGAACGAGGAGAAGAGGGAGACCAAATTGGAGGTGGAAAGATGGAGTGAAAAAGATTTTGTGTGATCGGGGCCTGAACATGCAGGAGGGTGAAAGGAGGGCAAGGAATAGAGTGAATTGGAGCGATGTGGTATACCGGGGTTGACGTGCTGTCAGTGGATTGAATCAAGGCATGTGAAGCGTCTGGGGTAAACCATGGAAAGCTGTGTAGGTATGTATATTTGCGTGTGTGGACGTATGTATATACATGTGTATGGGGGGGGGGGGGGGGTTGGGCCATTTCTTTCGTCTGTTTCCTTGCGCTACCTCGCAAACGCGGGAGACAGCGACAAAGTATAATGAAATAAAAAATGAATATATATATATATATATATATATATATATATATATATATATATATATATATATATATATATATATATATATATATATATACCACGTTAGGATCAGGTTGTACGAGCAACATCATAATTCATGACACAACTAATGTTAGCTGGAATATGTCCCATCATCATCCCACGCTTTATCCTCTGTCTGTCCCATCATCACCACATACATCATCTTCACTAGCTACAAAGTGTCCACAGCGTCACTGTGTTACCACGAATGTACGTCACGCGACCTCTGGCGTTACGGCTGGGGTACATTCCCTCATCCGTCGGGCCTAAGCAATCACCAGGCTACTGCGTTCGTCCCTACGTCTGTCGTCGTAATTATCATAACAAGAGGCTGACGGTAATGGAATGTTTCTCACAGCCGCTACGTAACATACTTTCACGACAGTAATTTACGACAACAAAAGAATACTGCCTGAGGGTTGGCTCACCACACCACGAGCACCTGAGGGCTGGCTCACCACACCACGAGCACCTGAGGGTTGGCTCACCACACCACGAGCACCTGAGGGCTGGCTCACCACACCACGGGCACCTGAGGGTTGGCTCACCACACCACGGGCACCTGAGGGCTGGCTCACCACACCACGGGCACCTGAGGGTTGGCTCACCACACCACGAGCACCTGAGGGTTGGCTCACCACACCACGAGCACCTGAGGGCTGGCTCACCACACCACGAGCACCTGAGGGCTGGCTCACCACACCACGAGCACCTGAGGGTTGGCTCACCACACCACGAGCACCTGAGGGTTGGCTCACCACACCACCAGCACCTGAGGGCTGGCTCACCACACCACGGGCACCTGAGGGTTGGCTCACCACACCACGGGCACCTGAGGGTTGGCTCACCACACCACGGGCACCTGAGGGTTGGCTCACCACACCACGAGCACCTGAGGGTTGGCTCACCACACCACGGGCACCTGAGGGTTGGCTCACCACACCACGGGCACCTGAGGGTTGGCTCACCACACCATGGGCACCTGAGGGCTGGCTCACCACACCACGGGCACCTGAGGGCTGGCTCACCACACCACGGGCACGTGAGGGCTGGCTCACCACACCACGGGCACCTGAGGGTTGGCTCACCACACCACGGGCACCTGAGGGTTGGCTCACCACACCACGGGCACCTGAGGGCTGGCTCACCACACCACGGGCACCTGAGGGCTGGCTCACCACACCACGGGCACCTGAGGGCTGGCTCACCACACCACGGGCACCTGAGGGCTGGCTCACCACACCACGGGCACGTGAGGGTTGGCTCACCACACCACGGGCACCTGAGGGTTGGCTCACCACACCACGGGCACCTGAGGGCTGGCTCACCACACCACGGGCACCTGAGGGCTGGCTCACCACACCACGGGCACCTGAGGGCTGGCTCACCACACCACGGGCACGTGAGGGTTGGCTCACCACACCACGGGCACCTGAGGGTTGGCTCACCACACCACGGGCACCCGAGGACTGGCTCACCACACCAAGGGCACCTGAGGG
Source organism: Panulirus ornatus (assembly GCF_036320965.1). Classification (NCBI taxonomy): domain Eukaryota; kingdom Metazoa; phylum Arthropoda; class Malacostraca; order Decapoda; family Palinuridae; genus Panulirus; species Panulirus ornatus. Next base: position 24,896,796 of record NC_092240.1, read on the forward strand.
CTGGCTCACCACATCACGGGCACCTCACCAACTCCTCAGGTAAACCAAACATCGTAAGAATAACAGCTGAGGGCGCGTGGTGGCCCCTCCTCCTGGTCGTCCTAGCTGGCTGGCTGGCAGGCTGGCTGGCTCGCCCACATTCCACCACCAGAAGTAGCGACAGAAGACGACGGGCAAAACACACGCCGCTGCCGCCACCCTCCTCCGCCCCTTGTTTTTACAGGGGGAGCACCGCTCTGGCCACTCCTCTAAATAAGGCAGTTCGTCAACCTTATGAATAGCCACGAGAGCCGCACGTCTCCACAGCTACTGCAAACGGGCCCGGCCGCATCACACGAAGGTACGACCCCGGGAACATGAAGGTAGGACGGTACGACCCCGGGAACATGAAGGTAGGACGGTACGACCCTGGGAACATGAGGGTAGGAGGGTACGACACCGTGAACATGAGGGTAGGAGGGTACGACTCTGGGAACATGAGGGTAGGACGGTACGACCCTGGGAACATGAAGGTAGGACGGTACGACCCTGGGAACATGAGGGTAGGAGGGTACGACTCTGGGAACATGAAGGTAGGACGGTACGACCCTGGGAACATGAGGGTAGGAGGGTACGACACCGTGAACATGAGGGTAGGAGGGTACGACTCTGGGAACATGAGGGTAGGACGGTACGACCCTGGGAACATGAGGGTAGGAGGGTACGACCCCGTGAACATGAGGGTAGGAGGGTACGACCCCGTGAACATGAGGGGAGGAGGGTACGACCCCGTGAACATGAGGGGAGGAGGGTACGACCCCGTGAACATGAGGGGAGGACTCATGGATATAATGGCATGACCTTTCACCTGACCGAGAGGGTCAAGTAAACTGCCCGAGACATTATACACAAAAGTCGTAGCGTCGTGCTCTGTCCAGGGCTGTGGTGAAGCAGAGGAGTACGACTCTCTCTCTCTCTCTCTCTCTCTCTCTCTCCCCTCTGACGTGACCACGGCTGCAGTATGCCGCCAACACCGCCACGAACACCGACTAATGCCACTCACTGACAAGGTCGTGTACTCAGCCCAAGCCTCCACCTGGACGTCCGTGAGAACAACTCTCGCTTGCTCTACGTTCAACCATTCGTCGTGACCGTAAATAACCCCAGAGTGTGAGGAGAGCACAGGTTTTGGACCCCCACCCACACACACCAGGACACGTGCACGGCAAGCGACGTCATCACCAAAATGTCTAATGCGATGTCTGACGAAGGCGCAGAGGGTGAGGCAACACCTTCTTGACACACATTAGCACTTTACCCCAGCCAGGTGCCTCGTTTGCTTCCAAGTGGGGTTCGAACACCTGCGTTGGTGGGTCCAACTGCCTCCCGAAGCCTGGTGTCAGCTGAGACAACAAGGTGACGACACCAACACAGGAACCAAGTTACCACGCAGTGTGTACAGCCAGAGCCTCAGTATGCCCGGGCCTCTAGTGTGAGTAGCGGGCTGGGATATGAGGACCCAAGACATGAACCACGAGATGTTACATCATTCACAACACGGGAACACTCGTCTAGGCGGACACCAAACGTTCGACTGCGTGGCGAAACTACGGAGAATTTTATCCTGATTATCTCATCTAAACAAAGACAAAGGGAGCTAAAAATAAGTATACGTTGGATGCCAAGTGAGCACTTTCTGCTACCAGAGCAGGACGGAAGAGACCTTATGTACACGAGTTCAAGATATCATGATGATGTTCACAGTGGTGGGTCTGCTTCATCTTCAATCATACAGAAAAAAAAAAAAAAATAAAAAATATCATATTCATAACAATCTAGCGACTCAGCGTTCTACACAACCCGGGCATCGCATCACCACAAGTCATACATTACATCATCGTTAACGTTATAAGGAAACACATCAAGATAATGAACGAGGGAGGGACACAACTAGCCAGTATCATCGTGCAGGAGTGACCTTGCTATGGGTCACACGCAGCACCTGAGGCACGTTATACCCCACCAGGTGGTTCGGGGTCGACCGAGGGTCATGACACCAACAACCCTCCACCACCCCTCGCCCTGGTGCGTGTGTATATCACTGCTCCATCAGCCGGACTCACTCGCGCTCAGGCTGGGTTAAACAGCCGCCGCCCCTCGCCCCACTTCGGACGACCCGCTGCTGAAAGAGAGCGTGCGTCAGCCGGGGTCGTGGAGAGGAGGAGCGTGCTACATCCTCCATACTGACATCACCCGCGGGGTCCACCTACCGCCCGACACAACACACAGCTGTCCACGCCTCCTCAACATACCCCCGACACCCTACGAATGCCACGTGGAGACCCATGGGTCGTACCAGCGTGCTAAAGGGTCGTATCGTCCTGCTCGAGGGGTCGTACCGCAAGAGGTTACATATAATGAATGAATATCTGTACAGATCAAACGCCGAGGCTTCTGTGGAGCGCGGTAATGTTGACGGCCGATATCTTACGACACACACACACACACCACAATGTTTGCCTGGAGCGTGATGGCTACAACCCATACTGGCACTCAGTTAGTGCCGTCTTGAAACACAGCCACTACGGTTCCACCAGAACCATCGCAACCCCTCACAGGATAAGACAAAAACTGGTAACACGAAGCCAAGTCTTGCCAACAGGTCAAACACACACAAAACACGACAGTGTTGTGTGTGTGTGTGTGTGTGTGTGTGTGTGTGTGGGTGTGATCTGACCACCTGCTGTGCCAAAGGGGAGGGAGTTCCACACTCGAGGGGCCCCAATTCTCCAACCTTCCCTATGATCACACAAGAATCTTCAACTTTCACATGCCGTCCACATTATATAACTCAGTTTATACCATTGATCCACCCACCACCCTCATGGTACAGCGGTGCTTCCTACGTCTTCCTAATCAATGTTCTTGCCTGATCTCAAGTAGTCCTCTGGTTGATCTACTCTTGCATCATTCGCAGAACTGTTCACTGTACCTTTCATAAAGCTGGTTTACGAAATGAGTCATTATCAGGTCACCCCTCACTCTTCTCTCTTCCACAGTGGGTAAATTCTGAGCCCCTATCCCCTCCTAGTGACCCAGCTTTCTTAATGCTGGTTCCATATGTAGACCCTCTTTGTATAGTTATTTGTTCTTCTTTCTTCTGTGTTGACCAAACTTGAGGAGCGTCATCTTCCTCCGGCCTTGTGTACGATGCTAACAGCCAGCCTGCAGACAACCTCCTCACCCACGGTCCTGGACGGTGCTGTTCTGCAGTTGGTCTCCCTCACTATTCTCCTACAACGTGGCACTCTGGCCCTCACACACACACACTCACACACACACGGATCTTATCCCCTTAACCACACCGATTCGACCCTTAACCACAAAGGTACGACCCTAAACCACATATGTACGACCCTTAACAACAGCGGTACGACCCCTTAGTTCCCCGGGAATGGAACATGTACTTTAATGGTTAGGGCAAAGTACAGACTGTCATACAAGGTTAGTACTGTCGTGTTCAAATGGTCGTACCGTCGTGTTCAAATGGTCGTACCGTCGCGTTCAATAGTCATACCGTCGTGGTCAAATGGTCGTACCGTCGCGTTCAATGGTCATACCGTCGTGTTCAAATGGTCGTACCGTCGTGTTCAAGGGTCAAACCATCGTGTTCAATAGTCGTACCGTCGTGTTCAAGGGTCGTACTGTCGTGTCCAAATGATCGTACCGTTGTATTTCAGGTTCGTACCGTCGTGGTGAAGGGGGTCCAGACTCCTGGACCAGGTACAGAGCCGTGTGGCTTGCGTCCTCCTCCCTACCTCCCGAGACTGCCTGGCGCACGGCGCTGGACACCACACCCCCATGCCCGCCCGCGTCTCCCCTCGCCTGAGCCGCCGTCCGGCAGCCGTGCAACTGGCGCGTCGGGTTACGCTGCGAGGCGAGGCGGCTCACACGTACCTACGCTACTACGCCTCCGGGCTGTGGCCGTGTCCCCGCTCTCACTGCCGTCCTCCGACACGGCCGTGCCCTTTGAACAACGACGATACGACCCGTGAGGCACACACGGTACGACCCTTAGGTATAAATGGCCTTGATCCTTTCAAGGGTTAAAGCACAGAAGGCAAAGCTGTTCCATGAGGAAGATATTCTGCACTGCCAGCTCCCCACACACGCGAGTGGACACAGTGCCAACCCCACACCCGTACCACAATAATTCATTCCCCCCTGACAAGCTGGGATAAATGTATCTAACACACCCCCACTATAGCACCTAGAATAGCATTACTTTCTCATTAAAAATCGTGACAGACTGAACCAGAACCTCAGACTTGTGGAACCTTTAGCCGAAGCACTAGACTGGTGTACAGTGGCAGAAACATTCAGTTATGCTGCATCAGCGACTCGCACACTCATGGGCAAGTTGTGATAGCATCTAAGACACTTAAAACTAATTGTGCTAGCATCTAAAACACTCAAAACTAGTTATACTAGCATCAAAGATACTCAAAACTAGTTATACTAGCATCAAGACACTCAAAACTAGTTATACTAGCATCTAAAACACTCAAAACTAGTTATACTAGCACCTAAGACCCTCAAAACTAATCACACTAGCATCTAAGACACTCAAAACTAGTTATACTAGCATCTAAGGCACTTGAAACTAGTTATATAGCACAGACACTCAGAACTAGTTATACTTGCATCTAAGACACTCAAACCTAGTTGTACTAGCATCTCAGACATTCAAAACAAGTTACATAAGCAACTCAGGGACGCAAGATTAAGTAATGACAGACTGACACTCGATCAAGACACACTGGCAACTCGACACCTCAAAACAAGTTGTATTACCAACGCGACACAAAAAAAAAATAAGTTGAACTAGCAACTCGACACCCAAAAACAAGTTGTATTTACAAGTAAAGCAGAGGTAAGACACTCATGACACAGTGTCACGAACTCAAACATTACGACAAAAAAAATGTTCTGTCATCATCTGAGACACCCACACATGTCCTGTCATCATCTGAGACACCCACACATGTCCCGTCATCATCTGAGACACCCACACATGTCCTGTCATCATCTGAGACACCCACACATGTCATGTCATCATCTGAGACACCCACACATGTCCTGTCATCATCTGAGACACCCACACATGTCATGTCATCATCTGAGACACCCTCAACCAAGTTGCGTCAGCATGTAAGGAACTCATCATAGTTTTGCACCATGCCACCAGCACCAACAGCAGCAGGCGCAACACACAACCAAAAGTTGTAACAACCTGTATCGGGGCATCTTCGACATTCAAAAGTCTCACTGCCAGTAAAATTAAATACACGAGTGGGGAGGGGGCATGGCTGGCACTAGACATCTACTGCAACCAGAACAATAAGAGAGGCTGGTATGCGCATACATCCAAAGCGCACGTCCTGCCGCTACACACGTCTTCCCACGCACAGTAATGGTAACCTGAGGCCAAGCCAGACCAACCTCCCCAGCTGTAGCGCCTGCCACCACCAGACGAGACGAACAGATGCGACGGCTAGAAGGCGTATAACCTAGAGACAGTAGTGCCCTAGACGGGAGACGAGACGTAGACAGACGAGACCGAGCCCGAAATGTAATGAAAATATTATTAGTAATGACACAGAGAGAGACAGACCCCCAAAATAAGGGACAAGAGACAGAGGCAGATTGACAGAGAAATACAGAAGTAAAGATTCACACAGACAGACGCCAAATATGATACTAGAAATAGACAGACTGACAGACAGCCGAAGACAGTTTAGTATGAGAGAAATCTTCTGAGAGACCCTAAATCAGAGACTAGAGACAGAAAGAAGGAGACAGGAACATGAAAACAAGAGACCCTCTGAGAGACGGCAAGTGAAGGAGTAAGAGAGAGAGAGAGAGAGAGGAGGAGACAGGAATACAAAAACCGAGACACCACTGAGAGACCCCACAGGGGACGCATGATAATAACCCCAGGGAAGTAATAATTTACGTCGACCATTCAGGAGGGAGGAACCACCACTGTGGACGTACAAGTTGTGAACCACCGTTGTGGACGTACAAGTCCTGAACCACCATTGTGGACGTACAAGTTGTGAACGACCATTGTGGACGTACAAGTTGTGAACGACCATTGTGGACGTACAAGTTGTGAACGATCATTGTGGACGTACAAGTCGTGAACGACCATTGTGGACGTACAAGTTGTGAACGACCATTGTGGACGTACAAGTTCTCGGTCAACCAACAACTGCTTGCATTCCTCACCCACTGTGGCGTCACGGAGGTCACAATAACTCGACCGTAATCCAGGGGTGTGGGGGGGAGGGGGAGGGGGAGGGGTCAAGACACGACCACCTTCCACAATGTACAGTGACAGAAAATCCAAAAGCCTGGAAGCACGTTATCCACACGATGCTAGGCTCCTCTTCTACATCATCTAAGGCCAGGTTCCTCTTCTATATCTAAGGCTAGGTTCCTCTTCTACATCATCTAACGCTAAGTTCCTCTTCTACATCATCTAACGCTAAGTTCCTCTTCTACATCATCTAACGCTAGGCTCCTCTTCTACATCATCTAACGCTAGGCTCCTCTTCTACATCATCTAACGCTAGGCTCCTCTTCTACATCATCTAACGCTAGGCTCCTCTTCTACATCATCTAACGCTAGGCTCCTCTTCTACATCATCTAACGCTAAGCTCTTCTTCTACATCATTTAACGCAAGGCTCCTCTTCTACATCTAAAGCTAGGTTCCTCTTCTACATCATCTAACGCTAAGTTCCTCTTCTACATCATCTAACGCTAGGCTCCTCTTCTACATCATCTAACGCTAGGCTCCTCTTCTACATCATCTAACGCTAGGCTCCTCTTCTACATCATCTAAGGCCAGGTTCCTCTTCTATATCTAAGGCTAGGTTCCTCTTCTACATCATCTAACGCTAAGTTCCTCTTCTACATCATCTAACGCTAGGCTCCTCTTCTACATCATCTAACGCTAGGCTCCTCTTCTACATCATCTAACGCTAGGCTCCTCTTCTACATCATCTAACGCTAGGCTCCTCTTCTACATCATCTAACGCTAAGCTCTTCTTCTACATCATTTAACGCAAGGCTCCTCTTCTACATCTAAAGCTAGGCTCCTCTTCTACATCATCTAACGCTAAGCTCTTCTTCTACATCATTTAACGCAAGGCTCCTCTTCTACATCTAAAGCTAGGCTCCTCTTCTACATCATCTAACGCTAGGCTCCTCTTCTACATCATCTAACGCTAGGTTCCTCTTCTACATCATCTAACGCTAGGCTCCTCTTCTACATCATCTAACGCTAGGCTCCTCTTCTACATCATCTAACGCTAAGCTCTTCTTCTACATCATTTAACGCTAGGCTCCTCTTCTACATCATCTAACGCTAGGCTCCTCTTCTACATCATCTAACGCTAGGCTCCTCTTCTACATCATCTAACGCTAAGCTCTTCTTCTACATCATTTAACGCAAGGCTCCTCTTCTACATCTAAAGCTAGGCTCCTCTTCTACATCATCTAACGCTAGGTTCCTCTTCTACATCACCTAGTGCTAGCTTCCTCTTCTACATCACCTAGTGCTAGGTTCCTCTTCTACATCATCTAACGCTAGGCTCCTCTTCTACATCATCTGACGCTAGGCTCCTCTCCTACATCATCTATCGGGAATGATTAACGTACGACCACGTCCTGAGAATCCATGCTCAACATGCCCAAAACTGCTTGTTACAGCAGAGTTGTATTACTAACCGCAAAGTCAAGAACACGGAAAACATTCAACACTTTTTTCCCAGTCTTACAAGAAGAAAATGGAGACAACTTTAGCAGAGGTTCTCAAGAGCAGACGTCGTATCAAAGATGCGGAGGCTTTCAGCCACCCGCTCCCACCCTTCTTAGTCGCCTTCTACGACACGTCGGGAATACGTGGGCAGTATTTTTTCTTCCCTATCCCCTGGGATGTATAGAGCATTAATCAAAAGGTATTCAGCTTGCCTGTGCCGTCTCAGCTAACATAGCTCTAGTAAGGGAGGCGAACTCGTGTGTTATGAACGAGAGAAAACGTTCCAAGTCAACACCCACTCAAGAACCCTTTTTTTTTTTTTTTTCACTTATACCAGTATTTTTTTTCTTCTATCCTAAGTTCAGATCGTCAAGAACGTTTTCTGGTACCTTAACATTAACAAAGAACGTCAAATTAAAAACGTTTATTGGTAACTTAACATTAACATCTACACCAAGAACAATCTAAACTTATTTACGAACGCCCCCCATCCCGTCCAGTTAATCACTGCCAACGCCATCCATCGATTTCGAACACATGTTTTTATAGCAACGAAATAATAATAATAATAATAATAATAATAATAATATACTCCGTCCATTTACATAAAAAAAAAATACATTTCATGAATGAAAAAAGAATATTGCTGGTTTAATGAATTCCAAATACACTCTTCCTCTTCATAATTCATCTTAGTTCACAAAAGCAGTAAAATACAACTTCTGCCAAAAGTTGAGGGTGAATCTGCAGTCCCTCAGAGATTTACCTCCAAGTTCTGACGGTCACACACAATCCTCCAGTTCATCGCCATAAGCAACAAGAATTAAGAAATTCTGTGGAAAAACGAGAGATGGAAATATACTACTTGTTTATATATATATATATATATATATATATATATATATATATATATATATATATATATATATATATATATGTGTGTGTGTGTGTGTGTGTGTGGAAATAAAAAGAGCGTGGTTGAGAGAGCAGAAGAGGGTGTTTTGAAATGGTTTGGTCACATGGAGAAAATGAGTGAGGAAAGATTGACCAAGAGGATATATGTGTCAGAGGTGGAGGGAACGAGAAGTGGGAGACCAAATTGGAGGTGGAAAGATGGAGTGAAAAAGATTTTGAGTGATCGGGGCCTGAACATGCAGGAGGGTGAAAGGCGGGCAAGGAATAGAGTGAATTGGATCGATGTGGTATACCGGGGTCGACGTGCTGTCAATGGATTGAATCAGGGCATGTGAAGCGTTTGGGGTAAACCATGGAAAGTTGTGTGGGGCCTGGATGTGGAAAGGGAGCTGTGGTTTCGGGCATTATTGCATGATAGCTGGAGACTGAATGTGAGCGAATGGGGCCTTTGTTGTCTTTTCCTGGCGCTGCCTCGCACACATGAGGGGGGAGGGGGATGTTATTCCGTGTGTGGCGGGGTGGCGATGGGGGTGAGTAGGGGCAGACAGTGTGAATTGTGTGCATGTGTGTATATGTGTGTATATATGTGTGTACGTTGGGATGTGTGGGTGTGTATGTTTGCGTGTGTGGACGTGTGTGTGTGTGTGTGTGTGTGTGTGTGTGTGTGTGTGTGTGTGTGTGTGTGTGTGTGTGTGGGTGGGTTGGGCCATTTCTTTCGTCTGTTTCCTTGCGCTACCTCGCAGGCGCGGGAGACAGCGACAAAGCAATATATATATATATATATATATATATATATATATATATATATATATATATATATATATATATATATATATATATAAAACAGCACCTCATCAACAGGAACGACCAACGACCAACAGATGATCAACATGAAGGACCGACACATGTTGCGCACTCTGTATCCTCTTCTGCACTACGATCCGCAGGAGGGGAAAAAGTGCTCTTGCGGAAAAAAAAAAAAATCGTATGAAATATCAGATGATCCTAAATGAACAAGAGAGATGTAACATGCTGAGATATGCCAAAAATACATACGGAAGAACATAAGAACATCACAAAAGCCGTTCAGGGAAGAAGGGATGTCACTTACAAAAACTTGTCCTTAAGAGTAATTTACATGTTATAAAAAGAACAATTAGGGTAAGAGGAATATTATATACAAACACTTTCAAGGAACGAGTACAATATTTACGTTTTATTTTTTTTTTTTTAACAAGGCCATGTGTCTATATAAAAAGAAAAATGCTCAAAAACTTATTTATTACAAAGATTCATGGGAAAATAAATACAATTAACAAAAACTTGTTCAAAGAACATACATTATATATCAAAGGCCACTTATATATATATATATATATATATATATATATATATATATATATATATATATATATATATATATATACAAAAGCCGTTCAGGGTAAAGGTAATATAATCAACATATCAAAAAAAAAAAGGTTTAAAGGAACAGATAAAATATACAAAAAAATATATATACAAAATTATTATTGACAAAAAAAAAACTAAGAAAAAGAGGGATATAATTTCAAAAGTATCAGAAAAGGTGACCTACGACGCCATCTTTAAATAAGTCAACCCTAAATATCTTTCTAGTATGTGCTCGCGATTTTCTTCCGTTTTCGAACTACGATCCAAAACCAGGAACATAAAACCTATCTATCTATCTATCTATCTATCTATGTATATATATATATATATATATATATATATATATATATATATATATATATATATATATATATATATATATATATATATTTCTTTTTTTACAAGTAGTGGTGATGTGAGAAGGAGATGGAGTGAGTATTTTGAAGGTTTGTTGAATGTGTTTGATGATAGAGTGGCAGATATAGGGTGTTTTGGTCGAGGTGGTGTGCAAAGTGAGAGGGTTAGGGAAAATGATTTGGTAAACAGAGAAGAGGTAGTGAAAGCTTTGCGGAAGATGAAAGCCGGCAAGGCAGCAGGTTTGGATGGTATTGCAGTGGAATTTATTAAAAAAGCGGGTGACTGTATTGTTGACTGGTTGGTAAGGTTATTTAATGTATGTATGACTCATGGTGAGGTGCCTGAGGATTGGCGGAATGCGTGCATAGTGCCATTGTACAAAGGCAAAGGGGATAAGAGTGAATGCTCAAATTACAGAGGTATAAGTTTGTTGAGTATTCCTGGTAAATTATATGGGAGGGTATTGATTGAGAGGGTGAAGGCATGTACAGAGCATCAGATTGGGGAAGAGCAGTGTGGTTTCAGAAGTGGTAGAGGATGTGTGGATCAGGTGTTTGCTTTGAAGAATGTATGTGAGAAATACTTAGAAAAGCAAATGGATTTGTATGTAGCATTTATGGATCTGGAGAAGGCATATGATAGAGTTGATAGAGATGCTCTGTGGAAGGTATTAAGAATATATGGTGTGGGAGGAAAGTTGTTAGAAGCAGTGAAAAGTTTTTATCGAGGATGTAAGGCATGTGTACGTGTAGGAAGAGAGGAAAGTGATTGGTTCTCAGTGAATGTAGGTTTGCGGCAGGGGTGTGTGATGTCTCCATGGTTGTTTAATTTGTTTATGGATGGGGTTGTTAGGGAGGTAAATGCAAGAGTTTTGGAAAGAGGGGCAAGTATGAAGTCTGTTGGGGATGAGAGAGCTTGGGAAGTGAGTCAGTTGTTGTTCGCTGATGATACAGCGCTGGTGGCTGATTCATGTGAGAAACTGCAGAAGCTGGTGACTGAGTTTGGTAAAGTGTGTGGAAGAAGAAAGTTAAGAGTAAATGTGAATAAGAGCAAGGTTATTAGGTACAGTAGGGTTGAGGGTCAAGTCAATTGGGAGGTGAGTTTGAATGGAGAAAAACTGGAGGAAGTGAAGTGTTTTAGATATCTGGGAGTGGATCTGGCAGCGGATGGAACCATGGAAGCGGAAGTGGATCATAGGGTGGGGGAGGGGGCGAAAATTCTGGGGGCCTTGAAGAATGTGTGGAAGTCGAGAACATTATCTCGGAAAGCAAAAATGGGTATGTTTGAAGGAATAGTGGTTCCAACAATGTTGTATGGTTGCGAGGCGTGGGCTATGGATAAAGTTGTGCGCAGGAGGATGGATGTGCTGGAAATGAGATGTTTGAGGACAATGTGTGGTGTGAGGTGGTTTGATCGAGTGAGTAACGTCAGGGTAAGAGAGATGTGTGGAAATAAAAAGAGCGTGGTTGAGAGAGCAGAAGAGGGTGTTTTGAAGTGGTTTGGGCACATGGAGAGAATGAGTGAGGAAAGATTGACCAAGAGGATATATGTGTCGGAGGTGGAGGGAACGAGGAGAAGAGGGAGACCAAATTGGAGGTGGAAAGATGGAGTGAAAAAGATTTTGTGTGATCGGGGCCTGAACATGCAGGAGGGTGAAAGGAGGGCAAGGAATGGAGTGAATTGGAGCGATGTGGTATACCGGGGTTGACGTGCTGTCAGTGGATTGAATCAAGGCATGTGAAGCGTCTGGGGTAAACCATGGAAAGCTGTGTAGGTATGTATATTTGCGTGTGTGGACGTATGTATATACATGTGTATGGGGGGGGTTGGGCCATTTCTTTCGTCTGTTTCCTTGCGCTACCTCGCAAACGCGGGAGACAGCGACAAAGTATAAAAGAAAAAAAAAAAAAAAAAATTCTTTTTTTAATACTTGATCGCCGTTTCCCGTGTCAGCGAGGTAGTGCCAGGAAACAGACGAAGAACGGCCCATCCAATGGGGACAGGGGGAGTACAGCTCACCCACATACTACCAGACCCGCCATTATCATGTCACCCGTGGCTGCTGCGATCATTGACGGTGTGTGGTAGTACAACACACACACACACAGGCCTCCGTGGTGTAGTGGCTAGCTTTACTAACCACGTGTCACCACAGGCCAGGTCCGGGTCGGAGACGCATGGGTTCGAATCCATGGCGTGGCAATCGGCACACACACACACACACACACACACTCTGGGGCTGGGCGATAAATGGGTGTGTGTGTGTGTGTGTGTGTTGCACGGGAGTAAAGACACAATACATATATAAAAAAGATGAAGAAACGGGGCAACAAAGTGTTTAAACTCTCCGCCCGTCAGACACAAAGTGTAATGACACAGGGTATGTGAGGGCGATATCACCCCTAACCTGTAGCCAGATTCCCACGTAGACTAGTTAAGGAGCCAGCGTCTGGTGGCAAAGACCAGAACGTTCAACCTTCACTTGTGAGGATCAGGAAGTATCAAGCAAGCTTGTTCACGCCACACACACGGTCACCAGTAGGATATATACATCTATCTGGTTTGGTCATCGCACTTCAAGATGTACAATGAGCTAACAGAGAAGGTCTAGAGGAGCGAAACAAAGATGGACCAGAATTAAATCAGCAGAGTGACAGGGAAAGGCTAGGGAGGCCTTGAATTTGCCCACCATGACAGGGAGAAAAAAACAGGGGGTGACCTGATCACACAACCTCTTTTAAGATTTTGAACATCTGGATGACGAAAAGTTCTTCGAGAGAAGCCAAGATAGAACAACCAGAGGCCATAACATGACATAAGGTTGAGACGATTTATTTTCATAGCACAGTAGCGGTAGATGACTGGAGGAAGTTCACAAACGAGACAGTGTGAATGTGAACAGCAAGCAGAGGTTATCATACATTTTTCATGACAAGAGAAACGTTCAAGAGATGGTAACCCCCACAAGTGTAAAATTCCCTCCTTGCACAGTACCGCACACTACAAATAGGTAGTTACAAACACGTACACAGACACGATCAGCTTGCGCAATCACAGGGAATAAAGCCATTCCTGCGCCTTATAGAAAACGTTTTGTAAAACAGACTCAAACATTTAACTTGGTCCCCCCAACACATTTAACCCCACATCAAATGGGTGTCACCTGTGTTAAAAGTTTCGTCCATAACTATCGTCCACTTTTCAGATATTGTGTCCATAATCATTTAGTTGGCTATCAGGACCCAAGATCTTGTCATCTTGATCTCTGAACACCCCCGACCTTGATAACGTAACTGTGGCGTATGTCTGGTGTATATCCAGTGAGCAGCCTTGAAAATACATTAGTACAGAAGCCTTCTGTACAATTCTTCTGCTCAAGATCTTGACACTAACGGCTAAAACTAAATCAGATGTAACGACTTGTATTTATGGAGAATCTTGGTCTGTGGCCTTCTACATCTCCTAAGCATCCGACAAGGTGTGTACCACGTCTTTCCTGACTCGTTTCCTTTGGCTTTTCCGTGCCTACCTGTCTCCAGAGCATCATCTCTCACCCAGTCGTTCCATCACGGTGGTCGGTGACGAGACGACGTGTCCCGTCAATACTGGTGTCCTCAAAGTGTTCTCCTGTCGCCCATCCTCTTTCTTCTCCCCACACATGACCAGCTTTCAACCTCTAGCCATCTGTTCACTTGAAGGCTAACGATTCCTCTCAACACAGTTCAGTTTAGTCTCCTCTTCCTCCTCATTTCTCCAACACTTGTTCCTCTCCTGGTTCTAAGTATATTTCCTCTCTTAATTCGGTCCTGTGTAGCGTCGTGCAAAGGGAAAAATAAATAACCAGATTAAATTCAGAAGTGCAAGAACTCAGTATCTGCCCATACATCCAAATCTCACTCGTTTCACACTATCAAACTTCGGAACACTACGATTCAAACCTGATATGGCAAGACGATGTTAAGCATCTTCATCATCATCATCATCATCGCAGCCTCCACTCTAACATGGAAACCCCCATCATGTGAACATGGCAAAATCTGCTTCCCAAAAGCTGGAGGTGTGGTACAGGTGACGTTATCTGTCTGGCCAGTAGTTATTCCCTACGTACTGGAGTCTGGTTCGCCTCAGGGTGGAGGACTGCTTGCACACCTGGGGTGGCCCTTCAACCTCGTCTCCCTCAGTCACAGTGGAATGAAAAGCCTCTCGCCTTACCAACTCTCCACTCACCTCCTCTCCTCAACCATCGCTTTACTGTCAGCCGCGATGCCGCTTTCCCCTCTGTTTCACAGGTGATATTTCAGCTACTGCTCTCACGTGTGTGTGTGTGTGTGTGTGTGTGTGTGTGTCCAAGACCTTAGCATCTGGACGAGAGGCGCGCCTGTGGCTGCTGCTCCCCATAGTTTGTGTAGAAACTATACACACGAGGATGGGCCGTTATGATACATGTTTCCTCAGAGAGTGAAACTGTCTGAGTCTCTTGTGTTGTCCTTCTTCTTCCTACAACCTTTCCAACCTTAAGACTCAGGTCTGCAAGCAACATGAGGAGCTGAAATTAATCCTTCCTATATTTTTCTCTTACCAATAGCCTTGCCTTTCATCCGACATGGTGTGCTCTGTCCGTGACACAGTCTGTTACTTGGTGTGCCCTGTCCGTGACACAGTCTGTTACTTGGTGTGCTCTGTCCGTGACACAGTCTGTTACTTGGTGTGCCCTGTCCGTGACACAGTCTGTTACTTGGTGTGCTCTGTCCGTGACACAGTCTGTTACTTGGTGTGCCCTGTCCGTGACACAGTCTGTTACTTGGTGTGCTCTGTCCGTGACACAGTCTGTTACTTGGTGTGCTCTGTCCGTGACACAGTCTGTTACTTGGTGTGCTCTGTCCGTGACACAGTCTGTTACTTGGTGTGCTCTGTCCGTAACACAGTCAGTTACTGTATATCAAAAACAGAATCTGTGGTTCAAAGTTTGCCCAATACCCATTCACCAGGTTTTCACATACTGTGCACAAAGGTAATTAGTGGTATTTCACATATTGTGTACAAAGGTAATTAGTGGTATTTCGCATACTCTGTACAAAGGTAATTAGCGGTATTTCCGCTCACACTTCCTCGACCCTTTTCCCTCCCCAAATCCACCAGATGTAAACAGTGGTCTGCACAGGACGTGGCTCACACATGGGCAATATGCATCCTCACTCGTCATGTGACCTCAGACATCCAGATGGCATTCTGGTGTTACGCAACAACCGTGACGCAGGTGTGACGCTCATCGAGTCCTCACACATGACCTCGTGACCGAGACCTTTGACCCCTCTCCATTACCAGAGGTACACAGACGTAGAGTCATCTGTGGTACACAAGTCTGTTCCACAACCACAGACTGAGTCTTTAGATATTGTGGACACAAATCATGGTATCACTTCGATACACAAGACACTCTAAACTTGATCTTTCACCCCAGATCTCTCGAGAATTTATTCAAGTTCAGAACTTTGTGTGGAGTATCTGTGCTACAAGTTAGGTCCACTTCAACCCTCCAGTCATGTGGTATCGTGTGGTATATATATATATATATATATATATATATATATATATATATATATATATATATATATTTTTTTTTTTTTCTTTTATACTATTCGCCATTTCCCGCATTAGGGAGGTACCGTTAAGAACAGAGGACTGGGCCTTTGAGGGAATATCCTCACCTGGCCCCCTTTTCTGTTCCTTCTTTTGGAAAATATATATATATATATATATATATATATATATATATATATATATATATATATATATATATCTTGGGTAAGTTAGATGGCACATCAACTATCACATTACCGTAACTATCAAGGTCAAACTAATCATCACTAAGGGCGTAATCTTACTTTGTAACCTTCCTGTGTGTACCTCTACCATCCTGACCACGCAGACGTGGCACACTCCTGTGGTTGTGCAAAGCGTGGAAGTACATCCAGCCCCAACTGAAGATCTTAGGTGATCAGAACTAGTGAGTGACTGCTACCAGTTTCGTAATATCTGTAACCTCTCAACTGTATATGTTCAGACGAATGGTGGCCTCATTATAATGAACCCTTATCTTATTTACGTATTCATCTATGACCACACACGCACCGATAAGGCCTTGCCAAAATTCTCCCTCTGCCTTGGAGAGATGAAGATGATAAAACCTGGCCAAAACTATATTGTAATTCATTGCAATAAACAAATATGTTTAAGGAGACTCAACTTACACAGACACACACACACACACACACCAATATCAGAAAAAAGACATTGTGGATATATCTGGCAACCCTCTGACTGCTAGGCTGACTTACCTGGCGGTGTTACTTGCTCCTTGCCATCTACCAAAGGCTATCGCCTCCTCCTACCGAGTGAGAAACTGCAGAAGTTGGTGACTGAATTTGGAAGAATGCGTGAAAGGAGAAAGTTGAGAGTGAATGTGAATAAAGTCAAGGTCATTAGGCTTAGCAAGGTTGAAGGACAAGTTAGTTGGGATGTGAGTCTGAATGGAGAAAAAAAATTGGAGGAAGTGAAAATACATGGGAGTGGACATGGCAGCGAATGGAACCAAGGAAGCGTGAATCGTTCCCTTTCCATCCCCCAATGTATATCGATCTTCACGTTTCCCCTCATTACCTGTTGTGTCAGCATGATATACAATCACAATCACCTTCTGGGAAGGTCCTTTTGTTATATCTCTGTCTTATGATCCCTGAGCCTCAGCCACCCTCGGGACGGACGCCCTGTGACGGGCGACCTGGGCACAGCGTGAGGTGGGTAGGAGGGTGGGGCGTGTCTGGTGGGCGAGTTCCCCAGATAAACTGGGTCTGACAACGTCGCTTCCTTCTCGCCCACACATCCGCTCTACTTACCTACCTGAACACGCCTGCCCTTGGCCGCCCCACCCAAGGAGACCAACCTAATGTCTCCCAACATCAGGTCAAGCCAGACAAACAAGGTCAACAACTCACGCTCCCGAGCCACCTGAAGAGCTTCATCCTCCTGCCAGAGGCGCCGCAGCAGTAAGGGCCCGTGTGTATACAGGTTCTTTGTGCGCACCCCTCACGTCTGCCAGGGTGAGGCACGGAGTTCTCTAGGGGCCTGCCACACTCAGCTTGTATCCGCTTCTGGGGGCCACTCGCACGTTCCTCAGCTCAACGTTACACAACCAGATCAAGGGGAAGGAGGCACGGTGCTTGGCCGTCGTTAATCGTCAGATTCCCTTAATCATCTTCTTACCATCGTTAACCGTGTCGCAGCGGCCGGCCCTCTCAGGTCACATCAAAGAGTGTCCTCTGGTCTCCTGGTGTTGCGTGTTTCTCCTTTCCCGTCACCCCCACAGCCAGCCAGCCTCGTCCTTGTGTAAACCCGTCAAATTACCATCATACGAAACCAGCCTGCCAGTCATCAATGCAATACACATGACATCTCTTATCAACTTCCCTGGGGAGGAAAATAAAAAAAAAAAAGACTCACGTCAGTATATGTTCTAGTTCTCTTATAATGGATCCTTATGAGATTCTTCGTCTCCTCTCTTTAGCAAGTGTTCGAAAGGACCACAATTCAAAGGTGTCCGGCTATGAAACTGACTGGAATAGAGGCCAACAAGCGAGGTCATGATGTGATCTTAGTTCAACGATACAGCCTGAGGAGGACTTTAAAAAGAACAGCTGTGGATGTGGAGCCAAACGAGAGAGAGAGAGAGAGAGAGAGAGAGAGAGAGAGAGAGAGAGAGAGAGAGAGAGAGAGAGAGAGAGAGAGAGAGAGAGAGAGAGAGAGAGAGAGAGAGCCACAAGTGGACTACGACGACCAAAGCAGCACATACGGTGAGGAAGAGTGGGTGTCACGGTCGGAAACCTACACTTCATCCCTAAGAAGGTGTGCCCGTCCCTCCTCCTGGTCAGGCCACACGTACATAGGAAGACGCGAGTGTTAACTGGGGAAACCTCGTCGTTGTATGAAAGAAAACGGAGACAGCGGTCGCCATACACAGAGGGGGGCCTTATCACATGATATGATAGTACGTATGGACTAAGCTTTTTATTTGGAAGGGTTGTCGATAAGCAGGGATCTGGCATAGGTTGGAGGATGCGCCAGTACTATTTGTGTTACGAGGAGAGTTTTTTTTTTTGTTACACTCGTGTTATCCACTGTCTCTTTAAACTGTATATATATATATTTCTTTTTTCTTTCATACTATTCGCCATTTCCCGCGTTAGCGAGGTAGCGTTAAGAACAGAGGACTGGGCCTTTGAGGGAATATCCTCAACTGGCCCCTTTGTCGCTGTCTCCCGCGTTAGCGAGG
Source organism: Panulirus ornatus (assembly GCF_036320965.1). Classification (NCBI taxonomy): domain Eukaryota; kingdom Metazoa; phylum Arthropoda; class Malacostraca; order Decapoda; family Palinuridae; genus Panulirus; species Panulirus ornatus. Next base: position 24,915,613 of record NC_092240.1, read on the forward strand.
TAGCGCAAGGAAACAGACGAAAGAATGGCCCAACCCACCCACATACACATGTATATACCTACACGTCCACACACGCAAATATACATACCTATACATCTCAACATATACATATACATACATACACAGACATATACGTATATACACATGTACATAATTCATACTGTCTAACTTTATTCATTCCACTTCCGAGAGAACTTAGTTTGCTTCTGGTACACATTCATCAACTAACGTAAAGGAAATGATGAGCAGCTGGGTTAACTGTGGGCCAGCTGCCCTGGCCGGGACTCGAACCCTGGCCCGTCACATTGACGAGTCGTAGCGCCAACTATTGCACTACAGAGGCGGCTTGCACACGCGCGTTGTGTGTGTGTGTGTGTGTGTTGTCATACAGCATATCTTTCCATCATATACAATTCTTCCCTCTGAATCCCTAAGATTAATTAGCTGGTTTTTACAGGCCCTTAACTCCTGATGAGTTAACGGACATGGTCAGGCCAGTGTTTCCTGCCTGGGCCACACTTAAAAGTTCTTTGTCCCTTTTCCCTTATCTTATATAGTCATTTCTTGCTCTCTTGTGCCGCCTGCATCATCTTCACGGCACATCTCTAAGCTCCTTCGCTTCTTGGCTACTCTGAGTATATATATATATATACACACACACACACTACTAGCGATAATAGCATTTAACGACACCCACCACCAGCACCAATCATCAACCACTGACCTTATCATCTACACCCACCCACATGCTCCTACCACCAGCACCCACTACCCACACCACCAGCACCCACTACCCACACCACCAGCACCCACTACCCACACCATTAGCACCCATCAACAACAGCCACTACCCACAGTGTCAGCACCCACCACTACCAACCCTCAACAGCAGCCACTCTTTCAACAAGTAACGGCCAGAAGCAACAGCGCCCCACACCTGCCCAGCATGTGGCCTTCCTGCAGGCGAGAGAGCAGGGAGGCTCTGCCGGACCAATACCCTGGCGCCACCACTATCGACGACCCAGACCGTGGCAGACGCTCGCCACCACCACCACCACACTCCACGTCCGGAGAGCCTCCCACCAGATGCTTCAACCACATCAGTCACCACCTGCCACTAGTGTGTGTGTGTGTGTGTGTGTGTGTGGCCGGCCAGCCACCCTGGGAGGGCAACCACGCATCCATTTCCATGATGGTCTTTCCATAACTCTGGACAATGCTGTCTCTGTGACATATTATCACCAGCAATCATTTGCCTCCAAACACCACTATCAGTGTTGATGTTCCCTTCTCAGGCCAGGATAAAGGCGTGAGCAACACCCTTCTCTTCCCCACCAGCCTGCAGGTCCTCCTCCACCCACCCTCCTGCACCACAGTGGTCACATGTCCCCCACCAGCCTGCAGGTCCTCCGCCCACTGACCACGGCCCACACCACTGACACCAGCTGTTGCAGCAGCCTCAGTTCCGGTACCAACGGCAGCAGCAGGAGTAGCAATAACTGGAGGAAAGAGAGCAACAGGCGAGGGAGAAGTGAGAGCAGCAAGTGAGGGAGGAGTGAAAGCAACAGATGAGGAGAACTGTGAACAGCCTGTGAAGCAGAAGTGAGGGGTAGCAGGTAAAGTAGAAGTGAGAGCAGCAGGTGAAACCACAGACTTCAGCAGGTAGCAACACGGACGAGGGGCGGCAGCATTCTTATCCGCCTCATCAGTTCGATCGTCACGCGAACTTCGCCGCTAATCTTATCTTCATCTCCCAAGCTCAGCTGCGTGATTATGTCACCCATTCTGTTCACTCCTAACACCAAGAGAGGCTACCTACGTGTGTGTGTGTGTGTGTGTGTGTGTGTGTGTGTAAGGGCCAGGAGGGGAAGTGTGGTTCGGTAGCTGACCATAATGTTCGCTGGGGTTAGGTAAGGATTCCCCCCCTTCCTTCTCTTTCTCCGCCGACCGCACCCCACCGGTCACCCCCATCCCCACACTCTCAAGCAAACATGCGCTGGAATAAGGCGTCATCCATCCTGCGACTGCGTCATCCACATGGCTCATGGTGCCCAAAACAAGCCTTGCATCCTGACCCACCACGTCATGAAAGAAGCGCACGGGAACTAAGGAAATACGTAAACAAGCAAAACACGAAGCTTATCAAGCATTAAAGCTTCCACGAGATATTTTGGAATATCATTATGGTAATGTACTTTGAGCGACGTCCTTCTGCATCGTCTAGCAAAATGGGATCGACCGACACAAGAGGAACTTCCCCCCAAAAAACACTCCTACATCCCTACTTGCTGCGCCTGAGCCCACAGTCCCCACGTGAAGGCCCCCCCCCCCCCTAACATGGCCCCAGCCCATCTCCCTCAACCAGAATATACCACCCCTCCCCCACGAAGACCTAACACCTTCAGGAGCTTAATTTTTTGACAAACTTCATTCCTTCGGTGAACGTCAGGAGATGTATTTGGAAATAAGCCACACACATTGAGAAATACTCACTTGCCTTATCATCGCGGACGTGTGCCACGTTCAACACAGTTACTGAGGCTAAACGCTACATAAAAATTCACAACCCAGAGACCTCGTCCGTAAAATCACCAATATAATCGTGTTGACTTCGTTGATTGGTTGGGTGGTTCCGGATCACGATGACCTCGTCACGTGAGAGTCATGATGGCCACCTCCCCAAGCGCCACTCTGTCTCCGATTTCCATCCTAATGTGTTTACCAATGAGCCCCGGCCACCTCTGCAAGCCGCACCAAAATCCGATACCGTCAGGAAGGCCGCTGATGCCAAGCCAAGCAGTACGGCAGGTGAGGGTGTGCACCAACCAACACATGCCAGGCTCTCCTCCGTCGTCCATCCTCACCTCATGGCCCACCGAACCAGTAATTTCACATTCACTAAAATCAGGCTACTGAACGGGGCCGGTAACCGTTGTACCTTGGTACGGACGTGAGAGAGAGAGAGAGAGAGAGAGAGAGAGAGAGAGAGAGAGAGAGAGAGAGAGAGAGAGAGAGAGCACAGACTCAAGGTCCAAGCGAAGTGGTCGGGCCTTAACGATCCTCAAAAGCAGTAAGAGAAGAGTAGCACAATAAAGGCTATCGCCCCAACCTCCACTCCCTCTGGCAACACGCCAGAAGGGAAAAAAGAAGAAAAAAAAAAATACCTTGCAGGATGAATATGTCTGAAGGAAACTTTCATAGTTAAGTCATAAGATAGAAAGATCGTGAATATGTCAGACATCTCTTCACCAACGACATGCATCCCTCCACTTTTTGTTATGAAGATAATAGTGAGGATAAACGTGAGCTCCAGCCTCTCAGGGTTACCATATCTATATCATTCCTGATGTTGAAGAATGACACAATAATTCGCTCTTGCTCTCTTCACGCAGGCGACACGGGTTAATGTCGGCATGTTACCGCAACATGGCCAGGGAGAGATCGGTGGATGAGAAGGTAGCATGATATACCAATACAGTATCATGACATTAAATGGATCATTCGATGCCGGAGAGTGACAAGTGGTGATCAACCTTAATTCTAAAGATATTAAGGGTGTTGCTCTGGCCATCAATAATGTCGGTGGTAAAAAAAAAAAAAAAAGTTTCGTACAGTCCAGATTAACTCGGTGACCCCGAAAGTTTTAGTCCATTCCCTCTCGTTGGTAGCGTCGGCGTTATTGCACAGAAATTTTCATTATCGATGTTGTGGAATCTTTGAAGTGTCTTACCATTCCATTAATTTGCCTTGGAGACGTCACTTACCTAGAGGAAATAAATTTAACTCTCACAATCTTTCCTCATATGGTTTCTTATGCAATGAACGAATCAATCTAGTCGCTCTTCGCTGCACTACTTCCATTTCAAGAACATCCTTGCTTAAGTAGGGGCCCTAAAACTGCACTGCATATCCGAGGTGTGGTCTAACGAGACTTAGGTACACAGTGGCAGTATCGCATCTCAAGCTGCTGTACGTAACGGTTTCTGATGATAAATCCTAACATCCTATTTGCTTTCTTGCTCGCTTCATCACAACGCTGGGAGAATTTGAAGTTGCTGGAGACAGTGACCCCTAGATCCCCGTACACAAGGGGTGGTCCTTCATCTCGTGACCCATCAGTTCATTATCGAACTTTCTGTTCAGGTCTCCTACTTGTAACAGCTGATATGTATATATATATATATATATATATATATATATATATATATATATATATATATAGCGACGTCAAATCGCATTGCCATTTTATAGATCATTCAGCGATTTTATGGAGAGCCTCCTGTGTAATCTTAGCCTGTCTTCTTCAGTTATTATGGCAATGCCGATCTTTGTGTCAACTGCAAATTTGGGCACTTCAGTTATGGGCCCAAGGGGGGGGGGGGGGGAGAGAGAGAGAGAGAGAGAGAGAGAGAGAGAGAGAGAGAGAGAGAGAGAGAGAGAGAGATTCCCCGGACTCCGCCTGCTTGACGTTACACCGTCAGTGGAGAGTCTCTTCGAGGAAGTACAGTCTCCTCAAAGAACTTTTTCACTTCAAAGGAGGCCCTCCTGTCCCTCCTACTGAGTGCAGCGCAGCCTTAGACCCTTGAAGCTGCAGGAACCCCTGGATCACCGTGAGTCGTGAGGTTAAAGCCCCAAGAACCCTTCGTTGAAAGTGCTCCTGAGGTTGTAAAACAACATAAATCAGTTCTCACTCTACACGGGAGGAGTGGGAGACCGTGAACCATCAAGGCACCAGCGCTCCACTGGCCTCCAACGCTGGTAATACCGGTATTATCAAGAACATTCTATATACGACCGGCTGAAACTCATACCAACGCATAATGCAAGTGAATTCAAACACCAACAGACCGCTGGGTCCTAACGAGGCTCTGTGTGATGGTGGAAGACAACAGAAATTCAGGGCTTAATGTGGCAGGAGTAGAAAGACGTACAGTCTTTTTTTTAAAGTCTGTATCGTAAGCAGCTAAGGAGGTGCACATGATAAGTCAGTCGTGGAGGATTTGAAGCGAAATATATGTGAAGTTCATGCTTAATCGTATCCATGGTACTGCTTTCAACCACGCTAATTGGTAAGTCATTATATATATATATATATATATATATATATATATATATATATATATATATATATATATATATATATATATATAAGAAAGGGGGTGACTGTATTGTTGACTGGTTGGTAAGGTTATTTAATGTATGTATGACTCATGGTGAGGTGCCTGAGGATTGGCGGAATGCGTGCATAGTGCCATTGTACAAAGGCAAAGGGGATAAGAGTGAGTGCTCAAATTACAGAGGTATAAGTTTGTTGAGTATTCCTGGTAAATTATATGGGAGGGTATTGATTGAGAGGGTGAAGGCATGTACAGAGCATCAGATTGGGGAAGAGCAGTGCGGTTTCAGAAGTGGTAGAGGATGTGTGGATCAGGTGTTTGCTTTGAAGAATGTATGTGAGAAATACTCAGAAAAGCAAATGGATTTGTATGTAGCATTTATGGATCTGGAGAAGGCATTTGATAGAGTTGATAGAGATGCTCTGTGGAAGGTATTAAGAATATATGGTGTGGGAGGCAAGTTGTTAGAAGCAGTGAAAAGTTTTTATCGAGGATGTAAGGCATGTGTACGTGTAGGAAGAGAGGAAAGTGATTGGTTCTCAGTGAATGTAGGTTTGCGGCAGGGGTGTGTGATGTCTCCATGGTTGTTTAATTTGTTTATGGATGGGGTTGTAAGGGAGGTAAATGCAAGAGTCCTGGAAAGAGGGGCAAGTATGAAGTCTGTTGGGGATGAGAGAGCTTGGGAAGTGAGTCAGTTGTTGTTCGCTGATGATACAGCGCTGGTGGCTGATTCATGTGAGAAACTGCAGAAGCTGGTGACTGAGTTTGGTAAAGTGTGTGGAAGAAGAAAGTTGAGAGTAAATGTGAATAAGAGCAAGGTTATTAGGTACAGTAGGGGTGAGGGTCAAGTCAATTGGGAGGTGAGTTTGAATGGAGAAAAACTGGAGGAAGTGAAGTGTTTTAGATATCTGGGAGTGGATCTGTCAGCGGATGGAACCATGGAAGCGGAAGTGGATCATAGGGTGGGGGAGGGGGCGAAAATTTTGGGAGCCTTGAAAAATGTGTGGAAGTCGAGAACATTATCTCGGAAAGCAAAAATGGGTATGTTTGAGGGAATAGTGGTTCCAACAATGTTGTATGGTTGCGAGGCGTGGGCTATGGATAGAGATGTGCGCAGGAGGATGGATGTGCTGGAAATGAGATGTTTGAGGACAATGTGTGGTGTGAGGTGGTTTGATCGAGTAAGTAACGTAAGGGTAAGAGAGATGTGTGGAAATAAAAAGAGCGTGGTTGAGAGAGCAGAAGAGGGTGTTTTGAAATGGTTTGGGCACATGGAGAGAATGAGTGAGGAGAGATTGACCAAGAGGATATATGTGTCGGAGGTGGAGGGAACGAGGAGAAGAGGGAGACCAAATTGGAGGTGGAAAGATGGAGTGAAAAAGATTTTGTGTGATCGGGGCCTGAACATGCAGGAGGGTGAAAGGAGGGCAAGAAATAGAGTGAATTGGAGTCATGTGGTATACAGGGGTTGACGTGCTGTCAGTGGATTGAAGCAAGGCATGTGAAGCGTCTGGGGTAAACCATGGAAAGCTGTGTAGGTATGTATATTTGCGTGTGTGGACGTGTGTATGTACATGTGTATGGGGGGGGGGGGGCCATTTCTTTCGTCTGTTTCCTTGCGCTACCTCGCAAACGCGGGAGACAGTGACAAAGTATAAAAAAAAAAAAAAAAAAAAAAAAAAAATGTGTGTGTGTGTGTGTGTGTGTGTTCAATCCTCTTCAAGAAAAGGTACTTCGGTTCATTCGATGTAAAAAGTTTACCCACGAGTTTATATCCAGTATTACGAGTGAAATCAGACGAATCTATCTCTTAAGTCGCTTATCGGATCAAGACTACCGAAGCCTTTAATAATTTTGAATTCTCGTATTAGATCAACTTAACCTTCTCTTCTCTGTGCCTTAAAGAGGTTTTTGAAATTCGTTCAGGAATCTCTCATAATGTATCACTGTTTCCCACCTCACGGTCTCTCGTACCTCAAACAGACCCCAAAGACATGCTCATCAACGCTTCAAATTCTAAACTCGGGAGCCCACATACAGCAATTTGAATGTTTAGTTTCAAAACCTCTAAATCATATTAGGAAGATACTAACATAACTAAAGACCTGTTAGGAGGCTGGTAAAGACAAGGAATAAGGGACAGACTAATTCGATAAATAGAAATTATCTTTGTGAAAGTGGAGAAAGGACGCATGTCTGGGAAGCCTTCCCGAAATGGACATAGAACACCAGTGGCATGCCGCAGGCTCCTGTTCTGAGACCTTCGCTCTTCTTGATTCATGCGAATGACTAGCCCACAAGGACCGGACTCGTACCTGAACATGTCTGCGGATGATGCCATGGTCATGAGAGAAGCAAGAAGCGAGGAGGACTGCATAAACATACAAGGGGACCTAAACAAACTCCAAAGTTGGTCTGATACTTGGTTAATAAAAGTTAACCCAATGAAATGTATAGTAATGACGATAGGACACCATCTAAGAAGGCCTATTCAATATGAATATTATGTATTATGTAGGCATCTGTGGGCGTGAGGTAACTGAGATATTCCCTTAAATGTCGCACAATATGCATAAAGAAATATTCAACAAGTTCATATCCTACGCTAAGCCAAAACGAGCATGTGTTTATGTTTGATCACCACACTTCAAAGAAAACACAGAACTAATACAGAAAGTCCTGAGCACCTGAGTGACATGGAAAGGACGGAAGGCCTTCAAGCTGCCCACCACGGAAGACAGAAGAGTGAGCAGATCACAGCCTGTAAATTTTTCAACCAACTTAATGACGAAGACAGTGAACAGTTCTTCGAAAGATGCAAAGCTAGAACAAGCAGTGGCCATAACATGAACTTCACAGCAAGGAACTTGTTACAAAAGATGTAAAGAAGTACTTCTATAGTATAAAGGTAGTGGATGAATGGAATAAACTGGTTCATGAGATATGAAATGTGGACAGCACTAAAAAGTTTAAAAAGTTGTCTGATGGAAGAGAAAGTTCGAGAATGAGGCCCTACTAGCGCAGAACTCCAAAGTCAAAACCTGGTAATTACTAAAAGGTAATGACAGAGCCAGAATAACGGAGTAAAAGAGGATCAGACAACACAGGAAAAGGCATACTGCTACCACCACCATGCAGCCGTGGGAATGGGCCAGTCACTAACCTAACAACCCGCTATCATATGGATGGACCAGTTGGCAGCCTATCACCTCCTACGTCTGATTGGACCAGCCGGTAACCAATCAACGGTATCGTCTAAACTCTAGAGGGACCAGCAGACCGCCTATCAAACCCCATCATCTGGAGGAACTAGTCCAGTTTGGCCGCCTATCACCCCTGTCGTCTGGATGGCGCAGCTGGCCTCTTGTAAACCCTAACGTCGAGAGGAACTAAAGAGGCCACACAGCTACCTCAAAAATGCCTCAGAGCGTGAGTGAGTGAGCCATCCCCTCACAGGTCAACCGGGCCACAAAAAGTTGCTGCTGTACAACTTCTGTCATTCCGAAAAGAAAAAAGAATTGCGGGAGACGCAGCATATGTGAAGGGAGGGGTCGTCTGGTTCCCGAGTTTTAGTATGCTTTTCGTCTGGGGAAAAAATAAAATGTTGGGCCACGTTAACTTTGTGGTTAAGGCATACTCTTATATAACGTAAACCCACGTGAAATTACTACCGAGACACGTGGCTCACTGGAAAATTACCAGTGCTGTAAACCCTTACCATTTATTTCTTAATATAATTCTAACACAATCATAATATGAATATGAAACATGCTGCTGCTGCTGTCAATATTTGCACACACCGCTTTTCATACTTCTTTAAGCCTCAGATAACTATGCAATTCATGGCAGCGTTAAATCATAGATATCAAATTCACAAAAGTATTCGCTCTATGTAATCTCCATTCCTAAACTGTACCGAGGCGCACCACGCCCTGATCCCCCACTTGCGGAAGGTTCAGCGGAGATTTTCTACACTTGTAGGACGTCCCGAGACACTGGACAGACTGAAGGCACACATCGCCAGCAGTACAACGCACTTCTAACGGCAGGGTAACCTTCCTTCTCTCATTTATCTCCGCGAAGCAATGGTTATCATTTTTCTTGCCTCTATAACGACCCCGTTTTACTTTGTACAAGGTTACTACTACGACCCCACTCAAGAATAAAACGGCTTCTCTATGATCAAATATTTCTCAAAATCAGAAAATTAAGGAAATTCAGGGAACTAGGGTTACTGAATACAACTAACAGGCCACACCACTAAGGCAAACACACACACACACACACACACACACACACATATATATATATATATATATATATATATATATATATATATATATATATATATATATATATATATATATATATTCTTAATCCCCTATCCCCAGGGATATATATGTGTATATATATATATATATATATATATATATATATATATATATATATATATATATATATATATATATATATATATATCCCTGGGGATAGGGGAGAAAGAATACTTCCCACGTATTCTCTGCGTGTCGTAGAAGGCGACTAAAAGGGAAGGGAGCGGGGGCTGGAAATCCTCCCCTCACGTTTTTAATTTTCCAAAAGAAGGAACAGAGAAGGGGGCCAAGTGAGGATATTCCCTCAAAGGCTCAGTCCTCTGTTCTTGGCGCTACCTCGTCAACGCGGGAAATGGCGAATAGTATGAAAAAAAGAGAGAGAAATATATATATATATATATATATATATATATATATATATATATATATATATATATATATATATATATATAGTTAGGTTTTCTAAGTAAAATATGAAATGGAATAAAAGACCACTAACAATGCAATGTCAAATAAACACTATCGCTTGATAACTTATGTGTGCACAACTATTAATTTGTCCTGCACCAAACACGCTCTAACACTCCCTAGAACCAAGATGGTTGACAAAATCAATATATATATATATATATATATATATATATATATATATATATATATATATATATATATATATATATATATATTGGTGTTACCGCAAAAATAAAGTATTCATCGCCAGAAAATACTGACATATAAAAATGCAGCACCGTCGCATAAACTCGGAGTGGTAGGCTACCGAAGCGAATAAACCCAGCAGATTACTGCTACCAGCACGATGCTTAAGCCATCGACCTCACTTAATCCTCGAAAACTTTAGTGGAGGGAGTGGCTCACCTCTTATAATGCAGCGGGTGTACGTAGTAAACGTAAGTAGCGCCTCACCAGGGCAGCCGTGTGTTATGACTGCACCACAGGCCTGCAAGTATTGGCTGGAAGTGGCGAGCGAGAGCTAAAAATGTATTCTGGAGCGCGTGTAATGGTTGTCGACTGTCTCTCTCAAGCAGCATATTGTATTCATGGGAAGCCACAAGGGGGCTCCCACACTACATTACACACACAGCAGGTGGACGATAAAATGTAAAGTAGACTCGCACCGAGGAAGGAGGGTTTAAGACGACGACGACAGGGAGAATGTACCAACGAAAGTCAACCATAAAGATCGAAGAAGCCAGCCATCAAACAGAGAGAGAGAGAGAGAGAGAGAGAGAGAGAGAGAGAGAGAGAGAGAGAGAGAGAGAGAGAGAGAGAGAGAGGGGCAAGATGGCGGTGGGGAGCTAGATCTCCCAACGCCCGGGTCAGCAGGACCAGACCAAGTTGCCTGTAAAGAGAAAGTCACGTCCGAACCGTGAGGGAGGCCGAGCGGGTCTTGACCAATACCGTGCAAGAGTTACACAACTTGTTTCAGAACTGGAGGGACGTGCCGCTTTACAACAGGTTGCCTTCCGTGAGGCAACATAAAGAACTCGGGGGGAAAAAAACGGCTTTTACCCGGAGCACACTTAGTGAGAGAGGGAACTGCATCAAGGACAATGTACCGAGCCGAATTCGAGGCGACAACAGACAAATGGTTTTATTATACATTATACAGACCAGACGATCGAACATGCAAGCTTTCCAGTCCCTAGTCAACTACACTTTAATCAGATCAGTTTTAAATTCTCTGGTAATTTATCGGACCTTACATGACCTAGAGAACGCGGAACAATGCCATAATCCGTTGGGTCGATATTTCGATTTTCGGTAATCTAATTCAACTACGATTTTACAGACATCGTATAAGAGATGGCATCCCGTGAGAAGGCATCGCGAGGAATCTATCAACCCGTCAATTCCTGGACGTTTTCCAATTTTTTAAGAGTTGCGTCTCTGGACTGTCGGAAAATTCCCCAAGGTCCGAATCCGGGATCTTCCATGCAGTCCGCAGAGCGGATGATGGAGAACCAGTCGGGTGAGAGTGCGCCACCAGCATGAGAGAGAGGGATATTCGATGAGGCATGATAAGGATTCAGACACGGGCTGTCCAGAAAACCCCTGGGGAAAGTATTACACTGAGGGCGCTACTGGGATAACCAATGGATCTAGAAGAAATGCATATTAATGAACTGCTTAGACTTAGTAGTGATAGCTACGCTAGGGGAACGTGACTTTGAGAATTACGCTCTATACCACGATAACATATAACGATCCTGGTGGGGGTTAAGAGGATCAAGGAAAATGTAGGGTATGGGTAGGGGAAACACTTTTAAAAATCAACAGAAGCTACGAAAATCTAACTTTACTTTCGTGCCTTAGCAACCTACATTTTGGACACATATTTTGAATGCTACATAATAAAAAGTGAATGTTTTGAGGTCATCTGCATTCCGTTGCTAGGAAATTAATTCTCTACGTGTGTTTAATTTTAACTATGTGTGTTCTGTCTCCTAAAACTGCATACAACCAATAAAGCAGACATGAGATGAAGACAATATCTGATGTATTACGAGTTTGCTACTTGCACCCTACGTAAGGTTTTCAGACGTTTTATTGACTTATACTAGTTTTTCACTTGATTTCATAAGGAAGATGATGATAACGGAACAAATCACGCTCCCCTAGTCTAAAACACTTTAACTAAGTATAAAAAGTCCACTGGCATGATCTTCATGCAAAGTCGTGGGTGGTGCCCCTAAACTGGTACCTTACCGAACTTCGAGTGACGACTGACATCAGAGATACTGTGGAATGTGACTCACTCACGAAGACGATGGTAGTCAAGGTGTGGAGTTTACTGCCACAGCTGCAACAGGCACATGGCTGGGAAGGATGGGACATAGAGAAAAAGAACTTTACATATTTCTTTCTTTCTATGAATGAGGTCGGTCTAGTTGGAAGTGAATTACACAATTTTGTCACTGCTACAGAGTGAGGCAAGGTACTACTGGCATTTTCAGCATACTTGGAGATATTAAATCAGGAATTGTAGAGTGTGTGTGATCTGAGATATCGAAACACACACACACACACACACACACACACAATAACATTGTCTTAAAACGAGAAAACTGAATCTTTTCGGTATAGGTCTAAGCAAACCCAGCAAAATATAATGAACACTACGTTGTTAATGATAAGTTACCAAACATTTTCGAATCTTGTAGATGAATGAACTTTGCGGAAAGACCGAAATCTTACTTAATGAGCCAAGCATGCAACACCTTATGTCATAATAATAATCGGGCCACTGGGGTCTGACAAAGACCATTTGTGACCTCTATAACCCTTATGCGCTACCGCTTCCAGGATGAACATGGGTTCCACAGTGAATCCGCCCGACAGCGGAAACAAACAAATGAGTTTGTCAACTGAGGTGGGTCGGGCAGAAGAAAGGCAAATGATTAAGGTAGGGTGAGTGCAGTGGGAGAGAGTGAGTTACGGCTGGGTGGGTGGGACAGACCTGGGTTAGGCTGCAATGACTCACATGGGAAGGAATGCCGTAAGACTGCCGGAGGCAAGACTGCCTGCGGTAGGGCTGGGCGAAGTGCGACTGTCTGGTGTGTCTTGAGCAATATGGAACCGTGCGAGTTCGTAACAGTGCTCAAGGTTCATGGATAGCACTTAAGGAGGGCTGATTACAGCATGGGTGACCGGAGTAAACCTCAAGTAAGGCTGGAGGAGGAGGAGGAGGAGGCAGTGGTGAGTGTGGGGATCAATACAGTCACCTACAGACGCACCCGTCTGGACCCAACATTTCCTACCACAACGGGTTCCTTGCCCTCCTACTGGGGGGAATACACGGCGCATGCGTCCAACACAACTCACAATAACCTACCCCTAACCACACGTAATACACACAACAATGGCCGTAGAATAAACTAAACGCGTAGATGATCAAAGCCAACACAGGTGGGAGAGAGGAGTAATATACAGGGAACCATTACGGACAACATTCACCTGAGAGACGTCTCGGCAGGGTGGCAGGAGTGCACGGACGATCACCTGACAACACTGCAGGCTGGAGGAAATTAAAACGTGCTGGCTGGGCTGCCGCTGCAGCAGCCTCGGTGGGGCCCCCCCTGGGGAATCTGACGGCGGCGCTGCAGGAGATCGATGGTGGAGGGCTGGCGCGCGGAAGCGACTGCCGCTCGCCCCATTACGTACCCGAGGACCCGCTTGGCTGCTGCCCTTACTACGCAGTCTCCTACGACATGGTCTCACCACGCGCCAACCCCGTGAGTAGAATATGACTCAACACATGACCAGTATACCAGGATATATCCCCACCTGACCCAGCATATGACCGGAATACCACGATATGCTCCCTAAATGACATGGCACACCATGACGTACCACCAACTGCTGGCTACGTCCTAACCCATCATATAAGATATTATACTAGGATATACTCCCACCTGCCATGACTAAGATATACTCCCAACTGCCATGGTATACCAGGATATACTCACCACACAGATTTACATAACTTTCTTCATACCATCTGGCAAGTTACGTCCTGACTCAGCATATGACACGGTATACCAGGATATATTCCCACCTGACATGGTATACTAGGATATATTCCCACCTGACTGGCTAAGTCTTGACCCAGCATATGACCGGTAAACTACGATACATACCCGCCTGACTGACTTCATCCTGACCCAGCATGACCCGGTATACCAGGATATACCCTCACCTAACTAGCATAACACGGTATACCAGGATATACTCCCATATAACATGGTATACCAGGATATACTCCCATATAACACGATATACCAGGATATACTCCCATATAACATGGTATACCAGGATATACTCCCATATAACACGGTATACCAGGATATACTCTCATATAACGCGGTATACCAAGATATACATCCTGCTCCAGCATATGACTGGTATAACATGATATATCCCCACTTGACCTACCATATCACCGGTAAACTCAGATATATCCCCACCTGATCCACCATATGACACGGTATACCAGGACTTAACCCTACCTAAATAGCTACACCCTGACCCACTATATGACAAGACATACCAGGTTATACCCCCGACTGACGGGTTACACTGTCTTACAACTGTACACTAAAAACGCAAAGCAAACGTAAGATGATGTGGGGATGTCAGCACACCAATATGTATGCATACAAGACCAGCGAGGAAGAGGCGATCTGTATATGATAGTGTCACCCATGTGAGGATGTTCCATCAACAGCATGACATGCAAACCCATTTTCTATGACTATCAAGTCATGTACGGACGGTCATTCTATGTGGACGTATCATCTCGTTTTTTCTGCGTCTTTTTTTTTCCCCCCTCCGTTTTCCTGCTTTTTTCCTCCCATTTTCCCTCACATGTCACTTTACAATACGTTTTTCATTAGATGTTTTTGTTGGTTTAATACACATGCTATTAATTACACATCACCACTCAAGGATAAAGAGAAATATAAACATTCTGGGGATGAAGGCCAACAACAGCGGCTTCCTCCTACGGCAGAGCACAACCCTGCCGTTGGCTCGCCATCTCCGGCTGACACATCCGCTCGGCCAGTACGACATCTCAGAAACCACCCACAAGGGTCAAGTTGCCATAAAGCAGCAACGTGGGAAAGACACAAGTGTGGTGTAAGCGGATGATGATCTGTTGTGTGGCGGTTTTGCTAAATGAAGCGCCGGTATATCGCTGAAGACGACTGGAGGAGGAGCAGGAGGAGGAGGAGGAGGAGGAGGAGGAAGATAGTGGACGATCTGGTACGTGTAGCAAAATCTGGTTAGGTATGTACGGGTAGGGATCTTCATTTTCATAGTTACATTCTATGTTAATTGAGACGGCACGGGCAATTGAGGCCCTAATTAAGGCCATTCCATTAACGAGCGCGAGGAAAAGTGTGGGGGGGGGGGTGCCATTTCATGTGTGGCGGGGTGGCGACGAGAATGGATGACGGCAGCAGGTATGAATATGTGCATGTGTACATATGTATATGTCTCTGTATGTATGTATATATATATATATATATGTATGTATACGTTGAAATGTATAGGTATGTATATATGCGTATGTGGACGTGTATGTATATACAAGTGTATGTGGGTGGGTTGGGCCATACTTTCGTGTTTCCTTGCGCTACCTCGCTAACGCGGGAGACAGCGACAAAGTATACAATATATATATATATATATATATATATATATATATATATATATATATATATATATATACATATTCTTGCTTGAGCCAGGAACCCATTTTCTCGACCAACCCCCTAACAGTAGATCAACAGCTGGGTTGACAGCGGACCGACTGCCGCAACCAGGATTCGAACCGATGCGCTCGATCCTGGGCGGCCTGTGAATGCGTCACGGTCGGGGAAGGAGGGAGAGCCGAACGACAGGGTTATCATGCCGTGGCAGCTCAGAGTTTTGCGCGTGGAACGATTTTGCGCACATGCTTCCTTCACGTGCCTATGGCATGTGTTGGCTCACCCGTACATACATACATATACACAGCACCTGACAACCATTATGGTGAAGTACACAGACTGGTTAACACGCCCAGAGGTGAGATCAATATCTGCTGCAGGAGTTAGAGTTTCTTCTCTTTTGTACACAAGTCTGTCCTTAAACTACCTGTTTCTAACACGACAACCAACACGTCATGGCTGGTCAAACGACCCACGAACGCAGGAACACGAGACGACACCTGCGAACGACGTGCACAACCATGACAGAGGGGTAAGTAACGACCTACAGGGAAGGCGTGCATGACCTGGGTCACTGGTGCATGACGCTTCCGTTGATGTGGCGGTGCACATGCACAAGGTTGGTTCTCTTCGGTAATGACCAAGATAATACTTTCCGTTTTCTTTTCCCTTGTATCATCCAATCAGACGCTACGTTATGGAACACCTTACTTTCCCTCAACCATCCAAAGCCTACAGGTGGTGCAACACAGAGAAAATGTCCAAATTAACTTTTAAAACTACGTCTCCCATTTTTTTTTCTCTCTCTCTCTTCTTTCGCTGACGACCAATTAAACCATTTCATCACTTATGATTATGATCATTTTTTTCTTCCTTGTGGCTGCTAACTTCTAACAATGTGCACGACAGCAGACGACATCTCCCTCCCTCCACAGGGTAAACACGTCGCCTTCTTTCCCATGTCGTGCAGTAACGACAGTCATCCACCAACGTCGTCATTTCTTGCCAACTGCGCAGAGGAAATGCGGAACCTCCTCCGCCAGCAATTAGGAGAGCCGGGTTCAATCACGCGACGATTTAACCACCTCATTAGGCAATGGTGGTGGCGGCGGCTGTTAGCCTTAAGTCATATCTGCCACACTGCATGACCTCTGCATCGTTAGCTCGATGAAATAACCTCCAGGGTGTGTGTGTGTGTGCAACATCATTAAGCTAACATTACTGGTGGTGTCATTTTACCGTCACTTTTATAATAATAATAATAATAATAATAATAATAATAAATAATAACATTCGTACAAATATAGCTCAACTTACAAGTGACACACGACAATAAGTTAGAACAATGAACATCAAGATATGTGCACACGTTAACTTCTTCATTCATCATCTGTGTACAGCGGCAACATTTACCGTGCACTGAGGGGAACACTCTTATCTATAACCTACCTCCTCCTCCTCCTCCTAACACTAACGCATGCCACTGGTTACCTACCCTAACACTAACGCATGCCAAAACATGTTACAAACAACTTGTAGTAACAATACAAGTAAATTATGTTACAAACAATATGTAGTAACAAGTAAAGTATTTATTACATACAACTTGTAGTAACATTACAAGTAAAGCATGTTACAAACAACTTGTAGTAACAATACAAGTAAATTATATGTTACAAACAATATGTAGTAACAAGTAAAGTATTTGTTACATACAACTTGTAGTAACACTACAAGTAAAGCATGTTACAAACAACTTGTAGTAACAATACAAGTATATGTTACAAACAACTTGTAGTAACAATACCAATAAAGAGTAACAATACAAGTAAAGCATATGTTACAAACAATTTGTAGTAACAATACAAGTAAAGCATATGTTACAAACAACTTGTAGTAACAAAACAAGTAAAGCATATGTTACAAACAACTTGTAGTAACAATACAAGTAAAGCATATGTTACAAACAACTTGTAGTAACAATACAAGTAAAGCATATGTTACAAACAACTTGTAGTAACAATACAAGTATATGTTACATACAACTTGTGGTAACATTACAAGTAAAGCATATGTTACAAACAACTTGTAGTAACAATACAAGTAAAGTATATGTTACAAACAATATGTAGTAACAATACAAGTATATGTTACAAACAACTTGTAGTAACAATACAAGTATATGTTACAAACAATATGTAGTAACAATACAAGTATATGTTACAAACAACTTGTAGTAACAATACAAGTATATGTTACAAACAACTTGTAGTAACAATACAAATATGTTACAAACAACTTGTAGTAACAATACCAGTAAAGAGTAACAATACAAATAAAGCATATGTTACAAACAACTTGTAACAATACAAGTATATATTACAAACAACTTGTAGTAACAATACAAGTATATGTTACAAACAACTTGTAGTAACAATACAAGTAAAGTATATGTTACAAACAACTTGTAGTAACAATACAAGTAAAGTATGTGTTACAAACAACTTGTAGTAACAATACAAGTAAAGCATATGTTACAAACAACTTCTAGTAACAATACAAGTAAAACATGTTACAAACAACCTGTAGTAACAATACAAGTATATGTTACAAACAACTTGTAGTAACAATACAAGTAAAACATGTTACAAACAACCTGTAGTAACAATACAAGTATATGTTACAAACAACTTGTAGTAACAATACAAGTAAAGCATATGTTACAAACAACTTGTAGTAACAATACAAGTAAAACATGTTACAAACAACCTGTAGTAACAATACAAGTATATGTTACAAACAACTTGTAGTAACAATACAAGTAAAGTATATGTTACAAACAACTTGTAGTAACAATACAAGTAAGGCATATGTTACAAACAACTTGTAGTAACAATGCAAGTAAAACATGTTACAAACAACCTGTAGTAACAATACAAGTATATATTACAAACAACTTGTAGTAACAATACAAGTAAAACATGTTACAAACAACCTGTAGTAACAATACAAGTATATGTTACAAACAACTTGTAGTAACAATACAAGTAAAGCATATGTTACAAACAACTTGTAGTAACAATACAAGTAAAACATGTTACAAACAACCTGTAGTAACAATACAAGTATATGTTACAAACAACTTGTAGTAACAATACAAGTAAAACATGTTACAAACAACCTGTAGTAACAATACAAGTATATGTTACAAACAACTTGTAGTAACAATACAAGTAAAGTATATGTTACAAACAACTTGTAGTAACAATACAAGTAAGGCATATGTTACAAACAACTTGTAGTAACAATACAAGTAAAACATGTTACAAACAACCTGTAGTAACAATACAAGTATATATTACAAACAACTTGTAGTAACAATACAAGTAAAACATGTTACAAACAACCTGTAGTAACAATACAAGTATATGTTACAAACAACTTGTAGTAACAATACAAGTAAAGCATATGTTACAAACAACTTGTAGTAACAATACAAGTAAAACATGTTACAAACAACCTGTAGTAACAATACAAGTATGTTACAAACAACTTGTAGTAACAATACAAGTAAAGCATATGTTACAAACAACTTGTAGTAACAATACAAGTAAACATGTTACAAACAACCTGTAGTAACAATACAAGTATATGTTACAAACAACTTGTAGTAACAATACAAGTAAAACATGTTACAAACAACCTGTAGTAACAATACAAGTATATGTTACAAACAACTTGTAGTAACAATACAAGTAAAGCATATGTTACAAACAACTTGTAGTAACAATACAAGTAAAACATGTTACAAACAACCTGTAGTAACAATACAAGTATATGTTACAAACAACTTGTAGTAACAGTATATATACAGCACGTTACAAACAACTCGTGGGAGGGTCAGGAGAGGAGGCGTCCTGGGTGGGTCCCCCGCTGTAAGACGTTTGTCTCGACCTTTGACCTCCCATGTTTCTCAGGCAACCCGTGCAGCGGCGGCAGCCCGTGGGTAACCTCCAGCACCGCTACCGCCTCACCTTCACACACACACACTGTAAGGCTGACCCTGCAGCGGGTACAAGGCACGTACAACATAATGGGTTTCTCTACGGCACATCCTGTAGTGTGTATCAGGTAGTATACACACCCACACACATATATATATGGGAGTCTCCCAGTCATGCATGTGAGTGTACACCCTGGTGCTACGACCTGCCACAACGCGCAGATCTCTGTCTCCCAGTAGCCTGGGGCATGATCCCCCCCCCCCTCCCTGTGCATGTTGGTTCCCATGATCTCGCCTGGTCCCAGCTCGGGCTGTGGAGGGTGAAGACCCCCCCCCCCCCCACGAAGATTTCACCAGGCATGCACCAGCGTCATGACATGGTAACACTTACACGTCAAATCACTAAATCATACTTTCGCCCTGAGAACAACAACAAAGTCATGCCTCGTTATATTACGTCTAAATGGTCTTTCGAGTGAAATGGACCATCATAATTGTTCATACATAACAATCAACCACTCAACTGTTATCAAACCAGAAATCATGCAAGTTAAACTCACATAAATAAAACACGCAGTGTTGTTATTGGTACATACACGTGTGTACGTACGTATGTAACAATGAAATAAATCAATAAAGAAAAAAAAACGGTTTATTGAATTCAGGGAGCCAAGCGACTGAAACGACCCAGTTGAGAGGTATTACAGACATTGTAGAACTGGGAGGTCATGATAGTTAACTAATCACACACAAGATCTTAAGATCAGGGTGAACTGGATATTTCCACATTGTAAATAACACATGGGTGAGGTACCCTGTGTACGTGTGTGTGTGTGTGTGTGTGTGTTACTGGAGTACGCCTGCCAGGGGGGGGATACATCGCCACTGAAAAGTTACCTCTGGCGAGGCTGCAGTCTCGTGAAGAACGAACGTCTCGCTTAAAAGGAGTCTACATTTCCCTGATGACGGAAATAGCGCAACCTTGGGCCTGCACAGGTTCCTGGAAAGAGATCCAGGCAACACCAAGATCTTTTTCAGAAAGACATCTTGGGATTATATATATATATATATATATATATATATATATATATATATATATATATATATATATATATATATATGTGGGGGCGAGGGGCTGGAAATCCTCCCTTCCCGTTTTTAGTTTTCCAAAAGAAGGAACACAGAGGAGGGGGGCCAAGTGAGGTTATTCCCTCCAAAGCTCATTCCTCTGTTCTTAACGCTACCTCGCTAACGCGGAAAGTGGTGAATAGTTGGTAAATAGTATGAATATATATATATATATATATATATATATATATATATATATATATACTGTATCCCTGGGGATAGGAGAGAAAGAATACTTCCCACGTATTCCCTGCGTGTCGTAGAAGGCGACTAAAAGGGGAGGGAGCGGGTGGCTGGAAATCCTCCCCTCTCGTTTTTTTTTTTTTAATTTTCCAAAAGAAGGAACAGAGAAGGGGGCCAGGTGAGGATATTCCCTCTAAGGCCCAGTCCTCTGTTCTTAACGCTACCTCGCTAATGCGGGAAATGGCGAATAGTATGAAAGAAAGATATACTGTGTATATATATATATATATATATATATATATATATATATATATATATATATATATATATATATATACGTTTAAGCCGCGAGTGAAAAGTTAACTTTCGACGAGGTTGCATTTACGGTGTCAGTGGACCAAAAAACAGGAGTCCAATCTCATCAAGGAACTTTCTCACTCCAAAAGAGTCCATACTAATTGCAGCGTAGCCATGATGTTACTGGAGCAGCTCTATTAAAATGGGCCCTCGGGTTACATAAATAATAATAATAATAATAATAATAATAATAATAATAATAATAGTAATAATAATAATAATAATAATAATGATAATGATAATAAGAATAACAAATAATGAATAATAATTATATAATAATGATAATAATAATAATAATAATAATAATAATAATAATTATAGTTAATAAATAATAAATCATGAGTAATAATGATAATAATATAATAATAATAATCAGGTTTATAAAGAGGGTTGCACTACCAGTGAGGCGGGTGAGCGTGGTGTGTGAGGCCGTCTGCTGCGGGGAGGTGGCTTTGCCGTCTCTACAATGGCGGGACGACTCCTGCAACACGACACAAATGCGACATTGTCGTATAACCAGAACAATGACGTACACTTACGTCCAGCCATTTAAGAAAATGTCCTTCCATAACCTCATCACTCTGCGGGTCAAAGCCAGACGTTTAATAAGTAATATACAGTCAGACT
This sequence comes from Panulirus ornatus, assembly GCF_036320965.1. NCBI lineage: Eukaryota > Metazoa > Arthropoda > Malacostraca > Decapoda > Palinuridae > Panulirus > Panulirus ornatus. The sequence goes on from NC_092240.1 coordinate 24,937,592, forward strand.
CGCAGAGGACGTCAATATTATATGTGAATATATCGTTATCATGATTCTACCCCCCTAACCCCGTGTGTCATTATGACCTTCTGCTTCATAATACAGTTAAGGTTGTGCACTTGGGCAACAGCACTGGCGACACCACACAGCGGCCACCAGACCTGCTCCCACACACCCACCTCTCTCATAATTTTTCTCCTGCGTGGTCATGAGGGGGAAGACGAGAGAAAGGTGGACAAGGGATGGTTTATATAGACTGTGTACAACAGACAGCTGTATGTGTGTACAACATACATCTGTATGGTGTGCCTCATACCGTGGACACGTTTTGTAATGCCTTAACTGTATGGACAATCCTTGGCAGTCTAGGTGTGTGTGTGTGTGTGTGTGTGTGTGTGTGTGTGTGTATGAGTGTGTGTGTCTAGCCATATCTCCTCTCAAAAATGTATCATTGACTCCATGGCTACCAATTCAGCATCGGTCAGTCTCCTGCTGATGTTGTCAACGTGTCTAGCGATCCCCTTACACTGCTCTGGTAGATTACCAGTAAACTGGCCAAATTTCACAGCAGGGGTGGAGACACACAACACAAGTCTATAGAAACCAGGAGCGGAATTCTTCTTCGGTAACACAACAACACAACACAACACAATGTTTCGTGACTCGCGTGTCGCCAGTGTGAGGACAGTACGGTACGCTCTAGGTTTATGTACATAAACCAAAGGGAAAATCATTGACCAGTGAGAGATGAATACGGTTGGCAGCTACTCCCTCGTCTGACCAATGACAGCTGGCACGCCCGGCTGACCTGAGACGGCCAGCTTTCATTGGTCAGACGAGGGAGTAGCTGCCGACCGCATTCACCTCTCATTGGTCAATAATTTTTCCTCTGATCTTTGATTTCTGTACATAAAACTAAAGCATACCGTACTGTCCTTCCACTGGAAAATGTAACACGAGTTACGAAACGTTGTGTTGTGTTGTTGTTGCTGTATACCTAAGAAGAATGACTATTGGTTCCTACCTGAGTTTGGTTCTACCCCCTGCTACGATCAGAGAACCAGCTTATTGGTAATCTACCTGAGCAAGACACTTCTCGATATTTCTGGCGAGATCGAGCGCTGGCAGGGCACTGTCTACCGTGTATATCAATCGATGATGTGAGTCTCTCTCTCTCAGGGTTACGAGGCTCCGTCAGAGCCCCAGGTGTGTTCCACAGCTGTGCCGCTCTTGCCCTCTCGGTTATGTGTGTTGTCTGAGCCTCCCATGTCTCCTTAGTTCCTGCCATTTATTCAGTCCTGCTTCACTTAACCAAGTACCGAGTTGTTCACCATGTTCCTCAGCGTCTTCGATGCTTGGGAATATATCATACGTGACTAATCATAAAGCATCTATCCTGTAGCTCATACATACGTAACTTGGAGGGGAAGTTGTATGGGTACTGGGGAGTAGAAGTAGGCCAGTCTGGGGAGGAACACGGCCTTCACCTGGTGTAACTTTTGCCTCCCCGGAAGGTGCTGGAACCTGCAGAGGCTACCTACACAACAACTGCTTTACTTCGTGCAGTTCTCTTGTATGTTCCATTAACAAGCCTGGTCACGTATGTGCGTGGTCCAGGATCTCACTGCTCCTCTGGTGCATTACCCTGTTACCTCCTATGGCTGTGTTGCTGGTCACTGTTCTCCCTAGCGTCACAATATGGCAAGTTTGCTTGTCTGTTTTGCTTACCCCGGGCCTTGACGAAGCTACCGAGTGTGGTTCCACGCATCTAACTGTTCTGTGTTCCGAGAGTGTGTTGCTAAAGACAACCATTTGAGTGGCTTCGTCTGTGTATGAGATCTTTAGTTATGTTAGCTACTGGAGGGTACATGTCTGCTGTGTAGGGCATGGGGCAGCGGTGGAGACAGGACGCTGCCTTGCGGAGAGCCCCACCCATCAGGCGAAATTTCTGGTGACGTTGCAGAAATGTTGGCGCTTCCGGTGGCAAGTTGATTGAGGAAGTTGCACGGTTAATCTCTTGATAATACCAGGCTTGCCCTAACTGTGACAGGTTATACACTGCTCGTCCACACTCTGCCCAGAGCTTTGCTCATGTCCTTTTGTACGAAATATGCAGTTCTCCAGATCACAAAACAAGCATTTCCACTCGCTAGTCACTCCCGTCCTCACTCACTCCAGTCGTGATCACGCCCATGCACTTGCTCTCTCTCTCTCTCTCTCTCTCTCTCTCTCTCTCTCTCTCTCTCTCTCTCTCTCTCTCTCTCACACACACACACACAACTACGCATCCACTTACACACCCGCATCCTCTTCCATCTTACCATTGTCCCCTGCTAATGGAACATATTCAAAGTAACCCCGTGAGTGTGACGCCCTGGCCTTTGACCAGCCCATCGTGCCAAAGAGTCGTGCCGTCGTGCTCATGGGTCGTGAGCCGTACTGAGAGGTGGTGCTGCCGTGTTCATGGGTCGTGGAGCCGTACTGAGAGGTAGTGCTGCCGTGCTCATCGGTCGTGGAGCCGTACTGAAAGATTCGTGCCGTCGTGCTCATGGGTCGTGGAGCCGTACTGAGAGGTGGTGTTGCCGTGCTCATGGGTCGTGGAGCCGTACTGAGAGGTGGTGCTGCCGTGCTCATGGGTCGTGGAGCCGTACTGAGAGGTGGTGCTGCCGTGCTCATCGGTCGTGGAGCCGTGCTCGAAGGCTTCACCACTCAGATAAACAAAACTCCTACGTGACCCCCAGAGATCGGGACCCATCCGGCACCAGTTGATCCCCAGCGGGTGATCTCCCCAGCTCAGCATGATACGAACTAGTGCATGATTAAGGCAGCATCATGACCCGCCCTGGCCTGGTACAAACGTGGTGCTGGTTGATACAGACATCGTCGAGAGACAGTGGTTGGTCGTGTGGGTAAACACTCCGGATGCCTCCCAGGAGGCGGCTCATTTCAGACCCGTCTTGAGCTTTCTTGTTAACTATGGACAAAGACACATCCATGGAGTCCGTGTCCAAACAAACGAAACTTTCAAGGACGATGACCAGACGCTGGTAAGATAGGGAAGAATCATCGCCAGACGGAAGCCATACTGGTGATCAGAGAGAAGACTGTGAGACTGAAAGATGTCTGAGGATATGGGAGTTGAGGAGGGATTCAAAGACCAAGGAAATGGTAGTTGTCAAAGCAACGGGACGATAGTCAGAAAAGACGAGCCAGCACAGGTGTAAGTACAGAGGCACACTTTAAGTACAAGGGGATGGATGCCATTAGGACCATAAGCCTTTCTTGTGTCCAGAGAGAAGCGCCCTCTGGACACTTCCGAGAGAGCTAACGGGAAGGAAGGGACATAGGATTGAAAGTAAGAGGAGAAACGGGTACCAAAGAGAGTTACTTTGTCTATGGGAGAGACAGCTATGGTACTGTCAGAACGGAAAAGTGCAGGGGAGGCAGAGCAAGGGAAGGCAGAGCAATAGAAGTTGTTAGAGATGCCATCAGCTAAAGACCAGAAGGACCTATCAGTGGATGACGAGAGGTTACCACACTTCCTTTCAATAGATGAACGCTTTGCCTCACGGATAACGTGCTTGCAGTGATTACGGGCAGTGATAAATGCTGAATGGGAGTCGGAGGAAGGAGAGCTCTTCCAAGCCTGATCCCTTGCCTGAATGGCTTCAGAACAGGAACGGTTAAACCATGGATTGGACGAAGAGGCCGTCTACGAGGAAGAGGGGATAAATGCTTCCATGAACGCAACAATAACCTCTGACATGAGTTTGGCGGAGACAAAAGCATCGCCACATACGAGTCAAAAATTTACCCACGGAAATTCAGAGAAGAAATTAACTTATTCCAATCAGCTTTGCTGAGGTGCCAGTATCAACGTTTAGAAGGCGCCGCTGGAGGTGGTGGAGGTGCCGGTGTAATAGATATAATCATGAGAGGATGGTCAGATGTACCAACTGGGGGAGAGATTGTGAAGTTACAGCGCGAGAGATTTGAAGTAAAAGAAATCTTGAATATTAGGAGAGTGGTCACAGCGGTCAGAAATATGGGTAGGGTGACAGATAATATATTCTTGATCATTGAGAATGGAGAATGTGAGGGCTTTCATCCCTCCCAACATCCGTATGGGAGGAATTCAACCATTCCCTATGGTGAACGTTGAAATCACCTTAACAGAAGATCTCGGCTTGCGGGTGAGATGATACCACAGAAGTTTAGATAGCCGAAGAAAGATATATAATTAGAATCAGAAGAGCAAGGGGGAAAATGAGGTAGTTGGGAGACAAACCTTGAGCTAGATAACTTCAAAGTTTGCGGTCTCAAGGTCCTTGAGGCGTGCAACAGGTGTGTTGATGTTGGAATAAACACCACCTTCGAACCGGAATCGTGAGTGGAGATTATAATTCGACGTGAAAAATGGACGAGTGAGAACATCATCAGACAACTGGGTCTCACGAGAGAGGTCAAACATTAAGAAAGGTGCTAGACAGATGGTGTTCAATAGGTGCTAGACAGATGGTGTTCAATAGGTGCTAGACAGATGGTGTTCAATAGGTGCTAGACAGATGATGTTCAATAGGTGCTAGACAGATGATGTTCAATAGGTGCTAGACAGATGATGTTCAATAGGTGCTAGACAGATGGTGTTCAATAGGTGCTAGACAGATGATGTTCAATAGGTGCTAGACAGATGGTGTTCAATAGGTGCTAGACAGATGATGTTCAATAGGTGCTAGACAGATGGTGTTCAATAGGTGCTAGACAGATGATGTTCAATAGGTGCTAGACAGATGGTGTTCAATAGGTGCTAGACAGATGATGTTCAATAGGTGCTAGACAGATGATGTTCAATAGGTGCTAGACAGATGATGTTCAATAGGTGCTAGACAGATGGTGTTCAATAGGTGCTAGACAGATGATGTTCAATAGGTGCTAGACAGATGGTGTTCAATAGGTGCTAGACAGATGATGTTCAATAGGTGCTAGACAGATGGTGTTCAATAGGTGCTAGACAGATGATGTTCAATAGGTGCTAGACAGATGATGTTCAATAGGTGCTAGACAGATGGTGTTCAATAGGTGCTAGACAGATGATGTTCAATAGGTGCTAGACAGATGGTGTTCAATAGGTGCTAGACAGATGATGTTCAATAGGTGCTAGACAGATGGTGTTCAATAGGTGCTAGACAGATGATGTTCAATAGGTGCTAGACAGATGGTGTTCAATAGGTGCTAGACAGATGATGTTCAATAGGTGCTAGACAGATGGTGTTCAATAGGTGCTAGACAGATGGTGTTCAATAGGTGCTAGACAGATGATGTTCAATAGGTGCTAGACAGATGATGTTCAATAGGTGCTAGACAGATGGTGTTCAATAGGTGCTAGACAGATGGTGTTCAATAGGTGCTAGACAGATGGTGTTCAATAGGTGCTAGACAGATGATGTTCAATAGGTGCTAGACAGATGGTGTTCAATAGGTGCTAGACAGATGGTGTTCAATAGGTGCTAGACAGATGATGTTCAATAGGTGCTAGACAGATGATGTTCAATAGGTGCTAGACAGATGATGTTCAATAGGTGCTAGACAGATGATGTTCAATAGGTGCTAGACAGATGATGTTCAATAGGTGCTAGACAGATGATGTTCAATAGGTGCTAGACAGATGGTGTTCAATAGGTGCTAGACAGATGGTGTTCAATAGGTGCTAGACAGATGGTGTTCAATAGGTGCTAGACAGATGATGTTCAATAGGTGCTAGACAGATGATGTTCAATAGAAACGAAACGACCAGAGAGACCAGGAATGTTGATATAGTGAAGAGAAGAAGAGGGAGGTCTATCAGGCGGAGAAGGTCGTAAAAGGGGAGGTACTACTACGGCCAGAGCCCTCCCTCTCATTGGCACTAGGGTCACGGGAGGGAACTAGGAGATTCTTGGCACCCCATGATGCCAGGGACTTGGGGGCCATGGGTTTGTTGGACTCTCTCATGATTACATTTAAAAACGATTGTGCAGAGAGGAGGTGGCAAGAGAACGTATGTAAAGAAAATAAGTGAGGTTTGATAAGTTTAACTTGCTTGTAAGGAGAAGATGGCACGACTAGCCCTGTCGTCCCATTCTGATGAGACAGACAGTAAGACCAGCAATCCTGACAGGGAGGTTGTAGCATGGTTCCGGCCATCACATTAACGCTCCTCAGTCAAGACGGTAGCAACACCCTGGGAGGTTGCTGTCAACAGCATACTACCTCTCTCTCTCTCTCTCTCTCTCTCTCTCTCTCTCTCTCTCTATATATATATATATATATATATATATATATATATATATATATATATATATATATATATATATATATACCAGCGAACTATAAAAGGTTTAGTCATGAGGGAACATCTCATTTTCACTCAGTACATCATCGTGTGTGGATGAGCCATGCAAGCACTCCCGCCACCAAGTAAAACTTTACCACTATGAGTTCCACCGCCTCATTAACTCCTCATCTTTTGCCATGATAGATTCTGCCACTTTCTGACGACGTAGTTCGCTCGAAATTTCCACACGAACACCCTAAATGTACGACCCAACTGACGGTACTGTAGTGTCATGTGACACACACACACACGTAGCACAAGTGACCCACTAACCACACGGGGATGATGATGATGACGCGGCCTGAGCCGGGCTCTCGGCCGTGTGCGAGCGACCCGCGACGGGTACACCACCACCCACCCCGCTCTCTGACGCAACCCACCACCCACACTAGGCTGGGCTGGCCTGGTTACTGGCGTCCACCACACCCACGCCTGCCGCCCACCACCCACACGCTCGCTCCCTCTCCCCTACACACACACACACACACACACACACATACGTTGACATGTTCCATCTCCTGTCTGCAGAGTTCCATCTTTGGTAAACAGCAAAGGAGACATTTAGTCTGCTGGCAAACATCAGATCAGCATTCAACTATGTGGCTGAGGATGAGTTCATCAAGCTGGTCTTGTCCTACATACGACCTACATTACAATATGATCCACAGGTCTAGTAACCGCACTTCAGTAAAGACAAAGAGCAAACAATGAGAGTTCAGAGGAGGGCAACAATGGTGGTACCAGAATCACCACAGTCGAGTTACAGGGAAGAGTCAAAAGTCTTACATTTATCCACCGTGGAAGAGAGAAGATATGGGGGTGATCTAATCATACCTCTATAGTTCTGAAACTTTGAATGATGACGTAGATGGTGTACTCATTTCTTCGACAGATGCAGAGACGGACAAACCAGAGGACATGATATGAAATATAAGAATATGAATAGAATGGACGTGGAGACGTAGTTTGATAATGTTAAGAGTGGCGGGCGAGGAGTATAAAACTGAAATAGAATATCGCAATTTCGGACGGCATACACACAAGTGGGAAAAGTTGTATGATAGTAGAGAACGTGCAAAATATGAGGCTCCACCAGTGTAACAACAACAACAAAAAAAATGCAATTGAACACTTACACTCACCCACCCACCCACACACACACACACACACACACACACATACACGTAACCTTCCGAACACGAAACAGTCCAGCAGCCGAACCTCAAAGTACAACAACTGAGTCAGGCCACCTGGGACTAACAGTAGCTCACACAGGTTTTACGTCTAAACACCGTAGATGTTGTGGTGCGTCAGTGAACAGAAGAGACCACACCAGATAATGATATCTGGCAATACAGAGATGTCAGAGGCTGTCTGACAGTACACCGGAGTGTTTATATCGTAGACCCAGCACTGATAACGGAGGATAAACTTTTGTTTTTAATGTTAGCTGAGACAGCATCGGCAACTGAAGTCACCTTAATGACATCTCAGTGCTATCTATCCATCTATCTATCTATCAATATATATATATATATATATATATATATATATATATATATATATATATATATATATATATATATATATATATATATAACCTAGCCTAAGCCAGGTATCCAACTTATCGACAAGCTCCACAGAAGAGGATGAGCAGCAGGATTGACTGCACTGCGGACGTACTACCGCAATCAGGATTGGAACCTATGTGGGCTGGACCCCGGGTGGCCCATAAATGCACCAAGGCCACACTGCTTATCAGAAAACAATCGACTGTTGGACAACATCGCTGATCTTTGTGACCCCTGAGGAGGCCGCTGCCCCTCGTAGCTGCATCTCAGGACCTCCTCTGTGATCACCTGGTCAGCGCTTCATCTCAGGACCTCCTCTGTGATCACCTGCTCAGTGCTGCATCTCAGGACCTCCTCTGTGATCACCTGGTCAGCGCTTCATCTCAGGACCTCCTCTGTGATCACCTGGTCAGCGCTTCATCTCAGGACCTCCTCTGTGATCACCTGGTCAGTGCTTCATTTCAGGACCTCCTCTGTGATCACCTGGTCAGCGCTTCATCTCAGGACCTCCTCTGTGATCACCTGGTCAGTGCTTCATCTCAGGACCTCCTCTGTGATCACCTGGTCAGCGCTTCATCTCAGGACCTCCTCTGTGATCACCTGGTCAGTGCTGCAGGTGACACTCCCTCGCTCGAGTCGACTCAGTGACCTACCTCCCTGGCTATGGTCTCCTCACTTTATAAACAAATAATACAACAAGCCTCAACCACATTTGTGCTGATTCTGGTGACATTCTTGGAGTGAGACTCTTGGTGCTCCTGACCTCTCCCCTTCAATATCTAAAACCATGCTGACAACCAGGCGCTGCCGATCACCGTATGATACTCAACACGTCGCTAACAAGAACGGGAGATCCAGAGTGGCCACCGGCTTTCAAATGTCAACACCCATCGGCAAAACATGATGATGCCCCTCACACCACCCTCCTCTCAATCTTGCCTTCAGCTCTAGGCAAAATAGTACAACCAATCAACATGGATAAGATCTTTCAATTTTTCAAAAAGGTTATAAACTATAAGATCTTTATAATGACTTTCTCATCAAAAGAAAATTCATGTTTAGTGAATCTAATGAAATTCTTTGGCCGTAGTTTAATGACGGGACTTCGAACACACCTTCACATGTTACCTACCATAAACTTCTACTCCCCCACAGCCCGGCCTGCGACCAAACTGTTGTCCGGAAAGATAGGTTGACCAGAGTGACGGAAGCCGCGTTCCTCCAGGCCCCATATGAACCCGTCACACAGTCCCTCTGGTCTGATACACCACGTAAACACTCATATCCACGGCCTTCTCGCGTCTCTCCACCGCACACCCGACGGGCGTTTCTGATTATCTGCAGGTAATTTGCTGAAGTCTTAAGACCACCACAGAGACCTTCGAGGAAGTGCCACACGAAAAGGTTGTTCGGGAGAGTTCAGGCCACAGCATCTCGAACCCGGGCTTGGACAGCGGCCTGCCTTACATCAGACGGACGGCAACAGGTGGCTGGCATTCAACAAGGGAGCAAGAGGCTGTCAGCGTGACGTGCAGGGTACCGCAAGGTCCAGTCCTATGACTCAGGCTGTTAATTATCTATATCCAGGATGCAGAGGGACAAGACTCGCTGGTACAAGCTCTGGCGACATCAAGAAGATAAGTAACACAACCCACTCAGAGTAAGACTGCTTCAGGAGTCAAAGTGACTTTAGACACATAGATGCGGAGGTCAGAAACGCGGCAAACTAACTCTGAACGTAGTCAAATGCTTTGTTAAAGCGCTGGTGTCATAAAAATATCAACCATGAAAGAAAAAAGGTTGGTAATTTACTGTCAAAAGTACGAGAGGGGAAAAAGATTCTCGAGTAAAAATCAGTAATGATCAAAAATACGCCAAGCATAGCAAAACACTGGCTATAAACTATATGGCAACATAGATAATATCTACTCTTTCCAAGGATAACCATACCTTAATTAGAATACGCCAACCAATCTCAGATATCAAGAAAAACTTAACCAAATACAGAGAAGAGCAAAACTGTCCCTAGGAAATAAATAGAACGAATAAAACCTCTAAATATTTAAAACCACGTCTGTTACGATCTGAAGATAAAGATAAAGATAAAGATAACTAAACTGTCTGTCATAATGCTTGCTACAAGCTGAGGAGCGAGGGTGGTGGTGGATAATGCAGTGTGTAGGGGACACACTCATTCGTTGGGTCTGTTATTTTTCTCTGATCTGGTACAACCGGGCTGGATGACCACTACCAGCCCTCACTCCGCCAGGACTTGAGAGGAACCGTCATCATTAGAGTTGCTCTGGGTTGTTATTTTCCAGGTGTTATGTATTTTCTTTTCTATGCGTGGTCAGAAGCACTGGTTGTGGCAGCGTGTTGAAGATGAAGGTTATTTCTATGCGTGGTCAGAAGCACTGGTTGTGGCAGCGTGTTGAAGATGAAGGTTATTTCTATGCGTGGTCAGAAGCACTGGTTGTGGCAGCGTGTTGAAGATGAAGGTTATAAGTAATCACTTCCTTCAGTGGGTAAGCGGGTATAGTGAGGTCAGAAGAAGCTATCTGCCAGGTCTGCTTGGCAATGCTCTAGCTTCTCAATTTCGTACAAGTGATGTCCCTCCAGACACGATCGGGTGAGTGGCTCTTAGTTGGATCCATCTAGACTCACTTGTGTCACGTCGTTTATTTACATATATCACACAGGTTTGAGGAGGCTACATGATCAAAGCCACCAGGCAGGACCCTCCTGTCCTACATCATCAGTGAGGCAAGACGCCAAGCGTCCTATCATCACCCATCTCATCACTCAGGATACGAGGATTATAGTGCTCGTGGAAGAGCCGAGTATAATAGTTCATGCTTCATTCTACATTTTCTCTCATAAGAAGGACTTCAGTGGTACATTCAGCCAAGGTTAAACAGACTGGAAAAGAATCCCAAAATGAACTGACAAGTGAACCTCCAGCCAGGCAGCCACAGACAGACTAATTTACTGTGGAATCTATCCTGCAACACAGGGAAGATGACACACCAGGGGAAATACAGGACCGTGAGTCACACACACACACACACACACACCACGTACCCAGTTGTATTAGCCAAGCCGTAAGGGATGATGAAGAGCTAGGTGGACTGTGCACCAGCTGGCGCGAACAGGAATTCAGCCTATGTGGGTTTGATCCCAGACGGCCCGCGTATGCGTGACGGTCGGTAACGCTAACCGCTACACCACGGAGGTGCCCGCGAGCGCGCGCGTGTATGTGTGTGTGTGTGTGTGTGTGTGTGTGTGTGTGTGTGTCGATACACAGGAGTAAAGATACGGTAAATATATACCAGGTTACGAGACGGCGGCAACACAATTGTAACACTCATTACTTGCAACACACAACTAACAAACATAAACAACAATAGTCCATTAGCAGTAAACTCTGCACACACCTTATCCCAACCCACACCAGACATCTGTACACCTGACTCTACCACCTTCTGACGTTTCTCTACTGTGCATTCCCTCGGCTGACACCTTCTCCTGATCACGCAATCAAACAAAAAAATCTATCATTTCAATTAGCATTTACCCAAGTCTAGTAAATCACTTATTGTTATAAAAGGACCAAAAACTGACGCGTTTTGTGTGAGTGACCGCTTTTGCGGTTTGTGGTTTTGTAACACAGCGCTTCTAATATGAAAATACATATGTAAAAACCTTTAGAGCTTTATAAATGAAAAGGTATTTAAAAAAACCCTAACACGATTCACATTAAAAAATGGATTAATTGAAAATAAAATCCACCAGTCTAATTACATTAAGATTACTTTCTAGAAAATTCTTCTGAGCTTCGACCTCCACTTTACATAATTACTCATTACCTCAGACTCCTATATTGTTGACAATCTGTTTAGTACATATTCCACAATAACGTTACAACCACATGTGTCTCACACACACACACACACACTGGGGCAGGTCATCCCTGCATCTGGTGACCTCGGGTCAGCAACACGCTGTGACCAATCCTCAGTCGAGGGAGAATCGTCTCAAAATGGCGATTCCAGTTGAGGGAGGAAAGGTCATACTCCAGCACCTTTTATAAATCCGCCGTTTATGACTCCTTTTGGCCCTCCGATTCCCCATCTAGTCTGTCATTCGATTCCCCATCTAGTATGTCATTCATAACCCACAACAATGATCTACTCTCCTCATAACTTCATTGTGGGGGATTATAACTCGTACACAGACTATCTCTCCACCTCCTCCACGACAGATCCGGGACGCCAGCAGAATTCTACGTTGTTATCATTTCCAGAAGAATCTTACCATGCACTCCTGGACGCTCAGCAGAACACTCAAGTATGGCTGGCACTGCACTCTGGTAGTGTGAGGAGACGATACTTCTTGCAGTGCACTCTGGCAGTCTGGGGAGACTATACTTCTTGCAGTGCACTCTGGCAGTCTGGGGAGACTATACTTCTTGCAGTGCACTCTGGTAGTCTGGGGAGACTATACTTCTTGCAGTGCACTCTGGCAGTCTGGGGAGACTATACTTCTTGGAGTACACTCTGGTAGTCTGAGGAGACTATTTCTTTTCTCTTGGGTTGAGGGAAGTGTTTAACTGATACATGTAGAGCCTGACTACCACCACACCTTTCTGCAGTAAGTATGAAGGGTTCTTGTGGTAACTCTGCTACGTAAGATCTTTCTTCAGTAACTTCTGGCCAAACCTACACAGCCACAAGTTCAGCCTAGAGTAACCATTCTGTTTACATGGAGCGTACAGTACAATGCGGAGGAAGATGTTGACTCAGTTATTAACGAGGAGGCAAACCCCGACACTGTGGGCCGCCCTGCTCGGGAACCCACCCACACCCAGGGTAATGAGGTCAACCTTCCTCCACACCCACCCCTCCTTCAAGACCCGCGCCCCTCACCCTACACACACACAAAAAAAGAAGGTGCCATGGAGGAACCCCACGCCGCTACATAAGCACATTACAGAAGCCTCATAGTTCTTAAGCTAACGAACGGACGACAGCAAAACCAAGTCCTGTGCTGACCTTCTGAGCACGACGACACGACCGTATGACGCCGTGACCTCTGGTCTGACCCGTTGAGATTCAGGGTCAAGGGTCAGGTCATCATACCGAAAATTTGGTACCGTCGTGCTCAAGGGTTGTATAGTCGTGTTCAAGGGTCGTATGGTCGTGCCCAGGGCCGTACCGCTGCGATCAAGGTGTTCAAGAAAGGTGTTAGGGAGAGACTCCTCCCCTGGAGCGCGCACACACACACACACACACACACGGTACCAGGCCATCCAATGCAAGAAGCAAGTTGCGCCGCCATACAAAGTACGTGCGCACCTTCTCTTCTTAAGCAACACTGAGCGAGACCAATCCCCGCAGATGATGCTAAGCCAAGACCGCCAACACCTCACTGATGAATGGACGTGCTGCCTGCCCACCTCCACGCTGACTACACCCTAATAACGAACGCTTCGTCCACTGCACGAAACGCCACGCTCGCTAACCAACCCAGCAGCTCCGGACGGGGCGTTACTCCTGGAGACCATGGCACATTATGGAGAGAGAGAGAGAGAGAGAGAGAGAGAGAGAGAGAGAGAGAGAGAGAGAGAGAGAGAATGTGGGGGTGTTTTCGGAGTGAAAGAGCGTGGAAGTTGCTACACATGTGCTGTATGCTGATGATGCTGCACTGTTGGGTTAATCAAGAGGATGGGCTGGCGAGCATGGTTGGCCGTGTGAAGGGGAGCCCCATACTACATCACCATAACACACACCAGAGGAGTTGGTGGTGGCCACGCCTGATTTGACAGGAGTTCTGCCGTAAGAGCGGCTGATTTACTGAGCACTCCTGTCCTTCCTGAGGGCGTTGGCGCGAAGGAGGACGGTCCAGAGTGGACAGGCGGGCCAGAGACCGGGCCTCGGGGCTTGAGTTCCATCGTAGGTTACACAGTGAGGAAGACTTTAACGAGGATCGGGTAACACTGCATTAATCATTACTCAGCAGTGTCCAGGGCGAGTGAACTGTTTACAACACTTGAACAAGAACCATTGCCTTACGTATCAAGATATACAACAAGTGGAGGCTATCTGTAATAAAAGATATGATTCACCTGAAGTGTTCGAGGTCAGAACACTGTTAGGAATGACATGTTTTGACATATAACATGCCATGTTCGACGACAATCGTCTCTGTACTCACGAAATGTTTCAACAGTGAGGTACATAATGTTGCGGGGTGTGGGAGCACCTCTGCCGACAAAGTTTAAATTTGGTCTGTTGATTACCAGCAGACGGGAACCATGTATACATCCTGTCGGGGCGCGTATCCAGGATGTGGTCGAGTGCTGGCGGATTACTAAATATGTCATAATGAAGGGGAGAACACCTCTTAACACTAGGTGGGACACACACGTCGCACGTCGGAGACCTGAGCGTTGGTTTGAGCTACTGACATGTTCAGTTTCATCGCTATTACTAGTCGTCCACGTCTTACACAACTGATACCACCTGTTGTTGACTGCTTGTTGTTGTTGTTGTTGTTGTTGTTGTTGTGAAGCAAGCTTATTACGAGACCGGCAATCCAGTGTTTCTTTTTTTAAGGAAAACGACTTAGATATGTGATAACGTACAACAGCAGATGGCTACAATCATGTGAATTTTGTGTAATGAAACAATATGCTTCTGACCATATTGGATATTTCCTCCACTACATGCAGGTGGCAAGTGGTTTAAGAAGGTGTACTGGACAATGATGTTGCTCTGGTCAAGTGTGTAACATCACTGAAATAGTTAAGCAGACATATATGTACATATACACATGCATATACATTCATCATATAAATCACCATTATCATTACGTGTACTGTACAGCACGGTACTGAATGATGTACAGCTCACGGGGGTGGGGGTGGGGGGATCGTAGCCCCACTGTTCTCCCCCCACACCTCATCTGGGATACGTCCCAGCATCCAGCACACTCCGTGACCCCGACCCACACTGCCGCTCCTGGCACCCAAGCCCCATCTACGTCAAAATGATCCCCAGGGAAGCAGTAGTCACATCTTGTTATCTCGTTCATGTGTAATGCAGTCGGTGGCGTGGGGCCTCCTCCAGTGACTGTACGACAGTGGCAGGGTGTGTGTGGGGCAATGGTAACTGTACAGTCTTGATGGAGACTCATCACATCACACAGCGGCACCAGGGGTTCATAACACGTCACCACCACGTCAGAGTTCATAACACGTCACCGCCACGTCAGAGTTCATAACACGTCACCGCCACGTCAGGGTTCATAACATGTCACCACCACGACAGAGTTCATAACATGTCACCACCACGACAGAGTTCATAACACGTCACCGCCACGTCAGAGTTCATAACATGTCACCACCACGAGAGTTCATAACACGTCACCGCCACGTCAGTTCATAACACGTCACCGCCACGTCAGAGTTCATAACACGCCACCACCACGTCAGAGTTCATAACACGTCACCGCCACGTCAGAGTTCATAACACGTCACCGCCACGTCAGGGTTCATAACACGTCACCGCCACGTCAGAGTTCATAACATGTCACCACCACGACAGAGTTCATAATACGTCACCGCCACGTCAGAGTTCATAACACGTCACCGCCACGTCAGAGTTCATAACACGTCACCGCCACGTCAGAATTCATGACACGTCACCGCCACGTCAGAGTTCATAACACGTCACCGCCACGTCAGAGTTCATAACACGTCACCGCCACGTCAGGGTTCATAACACGTCACCGCCACGTCAGAGTTCATAACACGTCACCGCCACGTCAGAGTTCATAACATGTCACCACCACGACAGAGTTCATAATACGTCACCGCCACGTCAGAGTTCATAACACGTCACCGCCACGTCAGAGTTCATAACACGTCACCGCCACGTCAGAATTCATGACATGTCAGTTCATAACGTCACCACCACGTCAGAGTTCATAACACGTCACCGCCCCGTCAGAGTTCAGAAAACGTCACCATCACGACAGAGTTCATAACATGACACCATCTACTAGCTATTACTCCCACTCAACGCAACACCCTACGTTACTGCTCCCAATTTAAACAACACCCCAGAGAAGGTAACTTTAAGCAACACCCCAGAGAAGGTAACTTTAAGCAACACCCCAGAGAAGGTAACTTTAAGCAACACCCCAGAGAAGTAACTTTAAGCAACACCTCAGAGAAGGTAAGTTTAAACAACACCCCAGAGAAGGTAACTTTAAGCAACACCCCAGAGAAGTAACTTTAAGCAACACCTCAGAGAAGGTAACTTTAAACAACACCCCAGAGAAGTAACTTTAAGCAACACCTCAGAGAAGGTAACTTTAAGCAACACCCCAGAGAAGTAACTTTAAGCAACACCTCAGAGAAGGTAACTTTAAACAACACCCCAGAGAAGGTAAATTTAAGCAACACCCCAGAGAAGTAACTTTAAGCAACACCTCAGAGAAGGTAACTTTAAACAACACCCCACAGAAGGTAAATTTAAGCAAAACCCCAGAGAAGGTAACTTTAAGCAACACCCCAGAGAAGGTAACTTTAAACAACACCCCAGAGAAGGTAACTTTAAACAACACCCCACAGAAGGTAAATTTAAGCAACACCCCAGAGAAGTAACTTTAAGCAACACCCCAGAGAAGGTAACTTTAAACAACACCCCAGAGAAGTAACTTTAAGCAACACCCCAGAGAAGTAACTTTAAACAACACCCCAGAGAAGGTAACTTTAAACAACACCCCAGAGAAGTAACTTTAAGCAACACCTGATATCTCTACTCCCGCTTTAAAGAATATAAACATACCGGAAATCTAATCACAATGTAATTAACATAACTGACACCACTCGATTCTCCTCCGGGGAATCACTCTGAATAAAGAACACGAAAAATAATCCACCTTTCCCAGCAGGTGATATAATTCCTAAAGGGGCAAGATCCCACCAACGTGGACCTGACGAGGGGCGACTCAGGAAATAGTCAGCCGGCAGCGCCTCCCTCGGGGTGTAACACCAGCGTGAGAGCCGACAGGCCCGGGTGAAGGACCCGAGAGAAAGAGAGAGTGGGAGTGTGAAAGGCCACCATTTCAAGGCATCAGCTGAAGCAGCAATGAGGCAAGTCATACGTGAGGCTGGAGTAATGCGAAAAGTTCAGCGGACGGTCGTGGGGCACCAGGGAGGTGGCGGAAGTGCAGACCACCGGACGGCGCCCCCGTACCTGATGAGGGGTCGGTGGGGGCAATGACGACGACTAGCAACGGCGTGGCGACGTGCGTGAAGGGGGACAAATCACTGTGGACGTGGAAAGACCAACAGACGGCGATGTGATGAGAGGAGACGGTGTGCAAACGACCCTATAGGGGCGTGGCACGGGAGGGAACCGAGGAGCGAGTTGGCAGAGACTAGAAGGAAGTTAACACGAGAGCAGGAGAGAGGGGGGACGAAGAACTGGGGGCGTCAGTCTGTGAAGGGAGGGGACTCAACCCGGAAGGTGAGGATACGACGAAATGTAAGACTGAGTCTGGGGAGTATACCGTATGGCAAGGTGAGGGGGTATAATATAAGAGCAACAATTAGATGATGAACATTCTAGGAACACCAGGCCAACACATGGGTCTGCTTCATCCTGCCACCACTACCACAGCTTGGGTGACACAGTCCACGACATCCTGCCACCACTACCACAGCTTGGGTGACACAGTCCACGACATCCTGCCACCACTACCACAGCTTGGGTGACACAGTCTACGACATCCTGCCACCACTACCACAGCCTGGGTGACACAGTCCACGACATCCTGCCACCACTACCACAGCCTGGGTGACACAGTCCACGACATCCTGCCACCACTACCACAGCCTGGGTGACACAGTCCACGACATCCTGCCACCACTACCACAGCCTGGGTGACACAGTCTACGACATCCTGCCACCACTACCACAGCCTGGGTGACACAGGCCTCAAATGAGCCGATCTCGCCGGAGGGTGACACCACCACCACCAACCAGGTTACATCTGGCACTCTCTCTGCCCTTAGTCAACCTTATTTTGCTCAGTATAAACCTGCCTGTCTCCTCCGCGCCCGCGTACCTGATGCAGGGCTGCGGGCGCCACACTGCCATCCCACCTCTTATATCGTCAACATACGCAGGACGGCCGAGGCGGAACACGGGGAACACCGTCACGCCGTTAGTGCACCGGGATCAGCGGGTCAAGGGCGCGACACACAATAGCAAAACAGTGGAAAGATAAATGCATGACAATCAGACCGCGTCCACCTCCACACCACTCCTCAACCCTGAGTAACATATGGTATGGCGGACTGTTATGCTGAGCTGGTGCAACTGTATGTGTGTTCATATGTGAACGTGTAAGTGCCTGTGGTCACCACTCCTGCACATATGCAGATCACCCCGTCTCTCTTTACCTTGGCCGGATCTTCCTACAGCCACAGAAAGCGAGACACACAAGAACCCTACAGCCCCGCAGCACCCCTGAGTGTGTGTAGGATGCGACACCTCCGCTGGAAACAAGTGTTCCTGGGGACCCTGCGTGTCTCACGCCTTCCGTTAACTTTGCAAGCAAACACGAGGGAGGGATGTAGCAGAGCGGTGGAGGGGAAACGCGAAGGTAGAGTAAATTAGAAAAATCGTACGACAATTAAACGAGAGGACTCGTGATGAATGAAGAACAGAGCAGCGTTGTGAGCAGGTGCAGGAGAGACGTTGCAGTATGGATACGACAGTAAGGTGCCATTACTGTGAGACTGGACAAAATCCCTCTCCATCTGTCACGTGATTGCTTCCAAGTGCGGGCTGAGACTACCGGCCTGGGGTACCCGTTATGTGGCCTCATTAAGTGCACCTACAGCCGTTCCCTCCGTGCAGCAAAATGAACCTTAGGCCAAGGGCGTGACATGGGTACAATGCTTGATGAAGGACGCCCGCTGAGCCTTTCCTGTTAACCGCACTTGTACCACAGCAATAACCAAAACATGCCACACCCACTACGCCATCCAACGTGTCATACTCTTGATATGTATACTGCTAAATCCATATTCAGATGTGTTTTCACGACAGAAGACACCACAGCCTTATTACCAGCCAGATGAGACGAGGAACGGATCTTGAAATACATTGATATGGCTTGAACGACTGGATACTACTGTAGTAGTGTGTCTTGACCCACACTAGGCTCATGGTCCTGAAGAAACTTTCCCATATCTAAAGAAATGTGCAGACACACTTGACAAGAAGACTGAAACACTATGAAACACGACACTTCAGGAGGGTAGTCTGCTAAGGGCATGGGTGAGAGTAAATGTCACGTCTGTCTTCAAGAAAAATCAGGAAATGGTGCTCAACTACGTACCAATCCCTCTAACAGGTGTGGTCGGTTAAACAAAGGGAAAAATAAGCACAAGGCAAATGAATGGCTACTTGAAGAAACAGAAAAGACCTCAGTAAGATAACAATGGGTTCAGGTAAAGGTCAGCGTAACAGAACTCTCGGACCTTTACATACAAGCGAGCGCGCTCTGTTTCAGACAAAGGAGAAGGACAGATCAGAACTGTTTGTTCCTGGAACGCAAGGAAGAATTTGATACTGTACCACACAGGAGGCTGAAGAGACTGAACCTTCAGGCAGGAATATGGAGAAGAATCTTTTATGAATAGGAAATGATCTCACTGGCAGGTACTAACACGCATACGTTAGAGCTTCGTCCCTAGACCAATGCTCTTCTTGATCTATGCAAATGACTTGCTAGAAGGACCGGACTCATACATGAACATGTTTGCAGATGAGGTAAAGGTTGTGAGAGAAGTAAAGAGTGGTGCACTGACTTACAAAGGGACCCATACAAACTCCAAAGCTGGTTTAATAACTTGCTCACGGCATTCAGTCCACGTACACGCAAAGTAACGGGATACACGGAGAAAGAGAGAGAGAGAGAGAGAGAGAGAGAGAGAGAGAGAGAGAGAGAGAGAGAGAGAGAGAGAGAGAGAGAGGTCTCGATACTATTATTACCCATCAAGATAAGCTACGGGAGTGTGTGTATGTGAGAGAGTATTGATCGACATTGTAACCAACCAGCTCCTAAGCTACCCCTTAGAGGGAAGGACGATAAAGGAGAAAAACTGTCTATTGCCACACAGATATCAAGTACTTACAAGTAAGATGATGATGCAATGTTCAACAAACGTAAAATATATTTTTCAGTAGTCACCGCACTTAGGGCCAAGAACAACTAACAAGGGGTCCGAAGAGACAACAAAGATACCAAAATAACGAGAAGTTATATATATATATATATATATATATATATATATATATATATATATATATATATATATATATATATATATATATAATCCCCAGGGATAGGGGAAAAAGAATACTTCCCACGCATTCCCTGCGTGTCGTAGAAGGCGACTGAAAGGGGAGGGAGCGGGGGGCTGGAAATCCTCCCCTCCCGTTTATGATTTTCCTTAACAAGGAACGGAGAGGTGGGCCAAGTGAGGATATACCCTCTACGGCTCACTCCTTTGTTCTTAACGCTAACCCGCTAACGCGGGATAAGGCGAATATGTATGAAAAAAAAAAAAAAAAAAAAAAAAAAAAAATATATATATATATATATATATATATATATATATATATATATATATATATATATATATATCATAATAATAAGGGTATGGGGGCCCACATGTTTGCCCATCATGGAGAAGTAGGGAATGTCTTGTTCAGATCCTCAAAGCGTCTCAACCTAATCATCGTCACCGACAGTAAACTGATTCTGGATAGAAGCAAATATAGAACCACCTGAGGACATAAAAGAAAAAAAAAGACGCAAAACACAGTAAAAAAACAAATGTAAAGAATTACATTTATAGTAAGAGTGGATGACTGGAATATGCTAAATAATGTTAAGTCTAAAAAGCTGTATAAAAGTAGAGAAAGTCCAAGAGGGGAGGTCCCACGAGTGTAGGACTCCCTCCCTCCCAGTACTGTGCAAACAGTACGCAATTAACTACATAATACGGTCCTATACATCCTCCCAGGGACAACACTCAGTGACCAAGCTAGGCGCCATACTTGTCGTGCTACCTACACTGCTGGTCGCTGCAGCAAAACACCAGCTACATCCTTAACATTAGCGCTACTACACCTTGTCGACGCTACGATCTGCCACACGCTGATACACTGCAACACTAGCATCATTAGCGCTACTACACCTTGTCGACGCTACGATCTGCCACACGCTGATACACTGCAACACTAGCATCATTAGCGCTACTACACCTTGTCGACACTACGATCTGCAACACGTTGATACACTGCAACACTAGCATCAGCAACAGATATGTCTAGGTGTTGGCACACGCATAAAGAGACACAATCCTAAACAGCCACCAAGCGCAATCCACAAGAACAAATTACAGGCCAATATACTTACTGGACGAAAACCTTACACAGAAAAACACCAAGCACGTAGTCCGTGTTACCGAAGACAGGATTATACTCTAACGGGCTATCCAAGATATAAAGCAATTCCATGAACCAGACGTGAGCATGGCTCACACAAAATATAACCCAAGACATTATTTCCTTTGGGTGCGCGGCGAAAATGATCGAGGAATGTTGTCATAACAATGGGTTTCTGTACAGAACGCAGCAGCAGTGTATCCCATGTGCAGTAAGCGCTTCAAAGAACGCTACGTAATATCATACGCTGATCCTACTAAGATGGCATTATACTACGTTAGTTGTTATCAGGCTAGGCTATAGCATACGTTTTAGGCTCTACGCTATTAAAGTTTCCGCGTTAGGCTAGGTCATAAGGTAGGTTAGGTTTCTTGAGTTTGGAAGGTGTTTCATTTTGTAATATAACACGCTACATTAATTAACTACGTTAGGTTAGGTTTCTGAGTATTGTGCTTCCCTTGTAAGATAACAGACAACATTAGCATTCGTAATTTCAACCCGCTGAGCCCAACCTAACCTAGTTTACCGTACCTAACTTTACAACCATCACGGTAATCGTTTACTAATCTATTGTTGTTATGATTTATGATAATGATATGGTAACCTCGCCCCGCCCTGAAGTGTATACTGATCCAAATCTCTTCAACAGTTATACTGGGATAGAACACTTGCAGAGCAGGGGTTCCGGGGCCAGCTCAGGACCACGGAAAAGTGCCGTGTCGTGTTGTTGTTAGGCGCAGTCTGGGCTTATTTCCTGGTCTGACTGAGTCCTTGCCTAGATAGGCTGACCAGCCTGGACTCCGGGTTCCTTTAATCCTACATTACTTTTGCCACATCTCCATGATCGACTCCGCTCCTTTATCATTATAATTTGTTTTTTTTCAGATTTGCCCGATTCTCAGGAACCATCGGAATCAAGAGGACAAAACGCAGATTTCAGCGGATCCGCGAAAAAGCAAATGTTTGACGAAAACAAAACTAGGAGGTTATAAGGAGAAACAATAGATGTCATGGAACACGTGTGTGTACAAATCAGGAATACATCCAGCACCTTATAGAAAACTATTACATTTTATGAAGACTATTCTCTAGCCTCAAGAGTACATCAACACAACCATAATAAAACACTGAATGAAAAGCAACACAGACTCTTGACGAAGGAAAATCACATTACGCACCATAAGAGCGTAAACCTGAACCTCACGATAGTACAATTTACCATCAAGACAGACGTCCACTTTATGAACCACAAACAGACTGTAAATGACCTTTCAAAATTACAGAGCACACATTTACGACAGAGAGGAAACATATATAAACCAAATTTACACATTCACACATCGTTAAGGGAATTTCTCGACATCACATCTTGTGGGATAAGCTATGTAAGTGAATTTTCATGATCACCCGCACTTCAAACTAACGTATGTATGGTACGGCGGCTACGGACGGACGGACGAACACAGGAGGCAGGGTGTGGCAGGATTTCCAAAGATCCTCGACAATGCGGGAATCATTTACCTGACCATGTGATCAGCTGACACTTAGTACTGATCATACTTACACATGCAAGTACAGCTACAAGTCCTTGATGGGAGGGTGGCATTTACATATCATGAAGGAGACATCTACATATTGCCGGATTATATCTCTGGTTTAAGATGACCTAGTCTACACAAAGAAGAGATCTATACAATCATAATCAACTTAATGTAAATTACATGTTACAAAATGAATGTATACAAAATACAAGACAGTGATCCATGTATACATTACTCAAATATACATGACAGGCAAACATCCAATCCCCTTAGCAATATATACACAATTGGACACCTGTGCTGTATCGGTAAGCGTAGCTGACCGTGACGCATTCACATGCCACCTGGAGTTAAGCACCTAAGTTCGATTCCTGGCTGAGGCAGTTGGTCCACAGTCAATCCAGCTGTTCATCCTACCCTTCGGATCCAACGTGCCCGCTCCCATCACCCTGAATGGCCAACCGCTCCTATTCATCAACACTATACCCTCACTGGGCAACGCAAACAACACAAACATAACATTCGTTCCCAACACGACAACATCAACACAAAGGCTTTACCAACCCACAAGCCCTCAGAGCTCTTACAATTACTAGATGTGGACAAGAAAAAAAAAAAAAGAATTCCTTAGTCTGGTCTACAAATTGCTCGTCCACCCCATCGTAAACTGAGCCTCATCCATCAGGTCATCTACCATCAACAGCAAATGAAACAAAGCTGTAAACTACATCAAACTTCTAGAGCATACTGAACAATTACCGGCTCACCAGCAACCAAAAAACACGTACACAACTCAACAAAAATGACTTCCTAAACAATCTCACCTCAATATATGTTGGGTACTCATTTCTTCGCAAAAGCACACTGAACTCTTCCCATCCACATCAATCCATAACCAACCACCAACTTCCCAAGTAGAAATGAACACCTAACCCTGCTTCACACTAGAGCAACCTGTACTTAGAAACACTGCCTACCCCACTAAACTGCCGTCTTCCCAACCACTCAACCGGACACACCTTAAACCACACTCCCCAGACACGTACGAGTTAACATTCCCCGTCTGAGTTCAGAAAACCATCCATCTCTCCGATTTCATAAACGCTTCAACACAAGACACGAGGCCCTTCATGCCCGAAAAGCACCTCCCACAGTGACGATAATGAAGAATTACTCTTCAGTTGTCTTTCACTTGCCAACACACACACACACACACTTCTTAACCTGTGGCCCCACTTAAGAGGACGTGGCCGGCTTCCTGAGCACTGCAGGAACACAACAGAAGAGGATACGGAAGCATGAAATTAGGGTATATAGAACAAGTACGGTACATTAGCGGTACAGTATCATAACCTTACTGACATGTCCAGACCAGCGCCGCCAACCTCACAACTACTTCTCGCAACATTTTTGAGCGAATGGAGCCCAATGCCCAACATATCGTACACCTTTTATGAGCAGCCTTAAATTCTATGTTCCTTCCAAGCCAATAAAAATAAACTGTACAACTGGCAGAACTGTATCTCATCAACAATATATTTTACTGAGATGAAGTTCTGTGTACAGGGATGAAAGAGGACACACCATAACGGAAAACGCAACAACGCGGTCTGAGTCCAGTATTCTTTCTGATTTTTATTTTCCGCTTTTAGAGAAAACGATGTTCATTCTCTCAACCAGGCAGGCCACGGCCCCGTCTCCCAAGAGGTATAAAGAACAATGATCTTCAATAACACGTTGACAACGGTCCAGGAGCGGCAAAGGCACCACAACCCTGACCCACCATCTGGTAGACAGGACAGACAGCTGCAGAAGTGTTATACACCATGAAGAACCTCATTCACAGTTATAACCCCAGAACACTAGTGCTACGGAGCAGATCCCAATCACAGGCTAAAATGCCGTCATGCATACAGGCCCGGCCCGGCAGCATAACCCTGTGACACCTGCTTCACGTCCTCCTGACAGTAACTACTGATGCACACACCTGCCTAACCTCCAACAACTCTTCTGGGACGGACGTAAACCATGCGTGTATCCGTGTGTACTGCACGTGCATCATCCTGTACCCCAGAGCACCACAGCATGTTACAGCCCAGGTCATGTATTTCATCATAGAGAAAACAGCAGGACAGCACCAGGGAAGCAAGGAGGCACCAAACAGTAGCAGCATCTACGGCTCTGCAGCACGCGCCACACCTGGTCGCCGAGCGATAATGACAGCCGGAGAGCGCAACTCAGACGGGGCTGTCCTTGGAACCTGGGCTGGAGACAGCCGAGTATCGAGGGCGATGTGTGTGTGTGTGTGTGTGTGTGTGTGTGTGTGTGTGTGTGTGTGTGTGTGTGTGTGTGGGTCGGTGGGTGGGTGCAGGAGGGTAGTAGTGCAGACGAGAGAACCCGCGGGTAGAGGATGGAGTTGGGTGACTGGTAGGGTGGTGGAGTGAAGGGGCGGGAGTGTCTCGAAGATATGTGAGGTGCGTGTGTGTGCCGTGCTGGATGGATGGGTCTGCGAGAGGCGAGCCCAAGGCTATGTCTGCCTTTGCGGATGGGCGGGCTTCCGGGTGGAGAAGGGTGCATGGCTAAGTGGCTGGAGTGTGCAGGTAACGGCCGAGAGAGGGGGAGGGAGAGAGAGAGAGAGAGACGGACCCTAAGACGACAGAAACATTGTAGTCCCTTCAGAATGACACAACAACATCCATTACGTCCTGCGCCAGACGGGGCCGACCTGACACAAACACCACAACCACGTCACCTCATTATATTCCCAGCACAGTTACCCCAAGTGCGGCCAAACCTCATGTCAACATTCCGTCTTGGATAACCGCAGTACGAGCCACAGAGGACGGCTTATACTCGGTCATTCCAGGCGCTCCATAGTCGGACATAAGGTCTAGTATGGTCCA
Organism: Panulirus ornatus; assembly: GCF_036320965.1. Taxonomy (NCBI): domain Eukaryota; kingdom Metazoa; phylum Arthropoda; class Malacostraca; order Decapoda; family Palinuridae; genus Panulirus; species Panulirus ornatus. The sequence goes on from NC_092240.1 coordinate 24,963,506, forward strand.
CACAGGAGGCCACAATATAACCCACTATAATGTGTACGTCCACACTAGCTCTTACGTCACCGTGGTGTCCCTAAGGGTCGGGTCGTCCTGGCGGCCGTGATCTGTATTAACAACCACAATAAGGGGGGAAGAATGGGTGGACCAGGGACGAGTTACTGATGCATGAGGCGGGCGGAGGGCGGACCGAGCAGCGGAGGGAAGGAGCGTTCCAGGGATTACATAACTATGCATGAGGCGGGCGGGTGGGCGGTGGGCGGACAGTTGGGTGCAGCAGCAGCAGCAGCAGGAGCCGTGGTCCAAGGCTGGCGGAGGCTAGTGTCTTGCTGCATTCCAGTTCCACCCTGCCTGCCGCCCCCCGCCCACCTCACTACCACCACCCCTCACTCTTACCCAACACGGCAGACGATGTTTTAACGCTGTGATCATGTCAGAGGCGGCCGCACATACTCGCCACACGTCAAAGGCGCATCACTTGAGGTCCTGCCTCAGTCTGTCGAGTCCAGCCAGGACTGTGGCTCAGCTGTGGCGGTGTGGTAGAGACTTCAACGCCCCGGCCAGAGAGTCTGGTGCTTCCGGTGTCCAGACACAGCACTGTGCGAGACACGGTTGCCGCTCACACTCCACTCTCATCATGTACACTCTACTCCTCTCCACTGGTTCCTGTATATCACTTTATATTACTTATACACTGTAGTATATCACTCTCACAATAACTTATAAACACACTTAAATACATATGACTACTTGTTCTGATCACCAGCGCAGTCAGCACCACATCACAGGTCTACACCGGGTCGGGTCCGCAGCTGTTCAACATTACGTTCCTGGTGTGTGCAATTCACTGGAGTGTGTGTGTGTGTGCGTGTGTGTGTGTGTGTGTGTGTGTGTGTGTGTGTGTGTGTGTGTGTGTAAGTGTGTGTATGAGTGGGTGTGTATGTGTGTGTGGCACAGGTGAGCGTCCCAGCACACACTCACGGCTCAACTGTTGAGGTGGGAGGGAGGGAGACGTGTGTGGTGAGTGTGGCACACGGGAGCCAGTACAGACAGTGTGCACCGGTGGGAGTGACGGATCCGACTATCACACACCCCACCGCCACACACTCTCGCCACACACACACACACACACACACACACACACACACACACACACACGTACACACGCACACAACATACACGTTCTTCCCACGTAATGCAACATCCAGCAGGACACAGATCGAGCGGTCTTTTCTCCGAGCGCTTGTAAGTCAGTACTGCCAACACTGAACCACCACGGTATACAACAGGTCCAGGTAAACACCAGACATCACCTTCGCCGCGGCCGACGTACGTACGTCCGTCCCAGGAAAACGACGAGTTGGCAACTGTGGCGCCAAGTTCCCACCTGGCCTTCCGTCCGTCGGCACAACGCTGCACACGACGCGCCTCAACCTTGCTGAGCACGACGGTGCCACCCTTGACCATGACCCTTGAGCACGACAGTACGAGCCTTGAGCACGACAGTACGACGCTTGAGCACGACAGTACGAGCATTGAGCACGACGACAGTGCCGTCAGGTGGCGCATTTCTGCTGCACTTCGAGCTACTGATGAACGATCCGCTCCAGCCATCCAAAGACACCCCCACCCCCTACTCAACCCAGATCACACAGTGTACACAGCGCCGCCCGTGGCACCCCGGGCTGTGAATGCTGTTCTGACGAAGGGCCACGTCTCCTGCGGCGGTTCACGTGATCTCTCGTGACTCGGGGTTGTGGGACAGTCACCCGTCCCGAGGGGAACAAGGCCGAAGTTCGGACGGGGAAGGTAAGCAGGTAAGTGGAGGGAGACCAGATGGTGTGCGAGGGAGGCATGCCACACCTGAAAAGACGCCACCCACACCAGCAGGACGGTGCTGGCGGGTGAGGGAGGCCACCCTCAGCGTGTGTATCATACGTTACAGCAGGCCACACCATTCAACACACGTCTGCCTCAATGATACAGTAATACATAGGATGGACTGGACTGTGTGTGATGCACCTGACTGTGTGTGACGTACCTGACTGTGTGTGATATATCTGACTGAGTGTGACGTACCTGACTGTGTGTTACGTACCTGACTGTGTGTGACGTACTTGACTGTGTGTGACGTACCTGACTGTGTGTGACATATCTGACTGAATGTGAGGTACCTGACTGTGTGTGACGTACCTGACTGTGTGTGACGTACCTGATTGTGTGAGACACACCTGACTGTGTGTGTGATGTACCTGACTGTGTGTGACGTACCTGACTGTGTGTGACGTACCTGACTGTGTGTGACGTGCCTGACTGTGTGTGACGTATCTGACTGTGTGTGACATATCTGACTGAGTGTGAGGTACCTGACTGTGTGTGACGTACCTGACTGTGTGTGACGTACCTGACTGTGTGAGACACACCTGACTGTGTGTGACGGCTGACTGTGTGTGTGATGTACCTGACTGTGTGTGACGTACCTGACTGTGTGTGACGTACCTGGCTGTGTGTGATGTACCTGACTGTGTGTGACGTAACTGTGTGTGACGTACCTGACTGTGTGTGACGTACCTGACTGTGTGTGATGTACCTGACTTTGTGTGACGTACCTGACTGTGTGTGATGTACCTGACTGTGTGTGATGTGCCTGACTGCGTGTGACGTACCTGACTGTGTGTGACGTACCTGACTGTGTGTGATGTGCCTGACTGCGTGTGACGTACCTGACTGTGTGTGATGTGCCTGACTGCGTGTGACGTACCTGACTGTGTGTGATGTACCTGACTGTGTGTTACGTACCTGACTGTGTGTGACGTACCTGACTGTGTGTGATGTGCCTGACTGCGTGTGACGTACCTGACTGTGTGTGATGTACCTGACTGTGTGTTACGTACCTGACTGTGTGTGACGGCTGACCGTGTGTGATGTACCTGTCTGTGTGTTACGTACCTGACTGTGTGAGACAGCTGACCGTGTGTGATGTACCTGACTGTGTGTGACGTACTTGACTGTGTGTGACGTACCTGACTGTGTGTGACGTAATAATTCTGCGTTACGGGAAGAGAGAGATTCACACTCGTGTCGCCCCATCTTCTCTTAACCTCGTGTACGTGCAAAGCCTTACTTGCATGTGTGAGTGTACACTCACAAACCAGACCAAGCCAGGTAGCCTGTTATCAACCACTCCCGAGGGAAGGATGAACACCTGGGGTTAGGTTTATCCCGACTGACGTGTCCAGGATTCGAACCCAAGCGGGCTCGTGTTGACTATGTGTGTGTATACGTGTGTGTGTGTGTGTGTGTGCAAAATTCATCTAAAAAATTCACGCTATTTGAGCCATCAATATTGAACAGAGAGACACTTAAATCGACAGAGGATAAACACACAAAGGAGTAATTCATGGGAGGTGTGGACAGCGTTCCCTGCCAGTCATGATCGAACGGTAGGCAGTAAGGTAACAGGGTCGAGCAGCACGGTGTTTTTCAAACTTTTCTCCCCTAATCGAACGGTAGGCAGTAAGGTAACAGGGTCCAGCAGCATGGTGTTTTTCAAACTTTTCTCCCCTAATCGAACGGTAGGCAGTAAGGTAACAGGGTCCAGCAGCATGGTGTTTTTCAAACTTTTCTCCCCTAACCGGCTGTTGAGCCGGAGGGAGAGGTGGGTGGGGGGGGGGGTGGCTGCTGCTTTATAATCCTGTTTCTGAGACTATCTTTTTTCCCTTTCTTTCAGGAAACCATAATATACAAATACCTTCGTCATGGACCATTAGGTCTCCCGTTATCTGTCCACATACACAGACAGGGCGGCATTCCAGCCCCAGTAGTCTTCAGATATATGGTTCAAGGGCCATCAGACGTAAGGTATAGAGTTCCAGGGCCAACAGACGTAATGTATAGAGTTCCAGGGCCAACAGACGTAATGTATAGGGTTCCAGGGCCAGCAGACGTAAGATATATGGTTCCAGGACCCAGCAGACCTAAGATATTGGGTTCCAGGGCCAAGAGACGTAAGGTATAGGGTTCCAGGGCCAACGAACGTAAGGCACAGGGTTCCAGGACCCAGCTGACCTAAGGTATAGGGTTCCAAGGCCTAGCAGACGTAAGGTGTATGGCTCCAAGGCCAACAGACGTAAAGTATTGGGTTCCAGGAACCAGCAGACATAAGGTATAGGGTTCCAGGGCCAGCAAACGTAAGGTTTAAGGTTCCAGGGCCAACAGACGTAAGGTATATGGTTCCAGAACCCAACAGACGTAAGGTATACGGTTCCAGGGCCTAGCAGACGTAAGGTACAGGGTTCCATGGCCCAGCAGACGTAAGGTTTAGGGTTCCATGGCCAGCAGACGTAAGGTATGGGGTTTCAGGGCCCAGCAGACGTCAGGCAAAAGTTACCTACTGTAGGTGGCGGTGAGGAGCACAAGAGAATGGGATGACAAGAGGGGCTTTTGTCTAAGGAAAGAAGGAAGAACAGGTGGAAGTGTCTGCAGGAAGACAAAGGGTGGTGCCTGGCGGGTGCTGGACGGTAAAGGAAGGCTGGCAGGAGGGTTGGCGGACTGGTGCTGGAGATGGAAGAGGAGGTGGAGGTGGTGCCAGCAGAGGAGGGAAAGCGAGGAGGCGGCGGGTGGTGGGAAGGGTGTGGTGTGGCCCCGGAGCGAAGGCCGGGTGTACCACAGGAAGAGACCTTCCACACCTGACACACTAAACTAATCGTCCGTCTCCACTAACCACCCTGAATTATCCCCCTCCACTTATGACGACCAGGTCGGCGGCATCTCCCTTCCCACCTGACGTGACACCTTTGATATCCAGGCACACGTACACACACACACACACAGACACACACACACACACACACACACAGCACGCACACTTTCCCGACTCAAATACTCCCTCATTCTTACTGGTCACCCATCCTGAGGGGGACACAAGATGAAGGAACCATCTTGTGGAAGAAGAAGAAGCAGACTTGTGAAAGAAAAAGACATCGGCTTCAGCAGAGCATCAATCGTAACCCAAGGCCGTCCCATCAGGGGGACTGGTAAGGTGGCAGACTATTTAGTACTCAACACTAAATATATCTTTAAATACATAGAAATGTTTGGCAGTTTCCATGTCAGCTTCACCCACAGCCAATCCCAACTGTTCATCATATATATATACATACATATATATATATATATATATATATATATATATATATATATATATATATATATATATATATATATATATATATATGCTCGTCCTACAGATGAACCCCTGCACCACCACACTGAGCCCACACAGACCGCTACAGGATTAGCCATGTACCACCTAACGTTAGCGTTATCATCGAATGTGATACACCGCCACCAGTAACGCCCTCCCTTGTTACAGCCCCGACGTCTTCAGTATGTGTACTGTCTAAATACAATTTCAGTCTTTGGCTATTCATAAATTCAATACTACTAGTACTACTACTACTACTACTACTACTACTACTAATAATAATAATAATAATAATAATAACAATAGTAATAATGATAATAATATATGAAAGTTTACGATATATAGCCAAAAAAAAAAAAAAAGACAAGAGAGAATCTTAAAAAAACATGAAAAAACATCCCCAAAAACAGACACGTTGAGGGAGAGGCCTGGTAACCTACCCCACGAGGGCACCTGGAAGGTCGACTAATGGTTATGAAATACGCGGAAAAGAAAACGGCGAAACCGAATAAAACGTACCTAAACTAACAAGACGTCGCGTTCTGGTAAATGTTTACGGAAAATAAAGAGAATCACGCGATTATAATGAATGCTACTCCACCCACCTTATACCAGCTCCCAAACCACCAGAGTCATGAGGTGTAGGTCACATCAAACTGTGTGTAGTTGAGATATCAGGCAAGTGTGTGTGAGGATCGTGCATGACGCGTCAGGCAGTGGGCATGGGAATGATGACGAAACCAGTGGCTTAAAACCCCACACATCTCACTGGCTGCTGCTGGAGGAGCAGCCCTTCCTCGCGCCAGCCCCCAAACCACCACCAGTACAACAATGGCACCGGATAAAATAGGACATCCTCATCTGGACGACACCTGCAGGTGGAGTAAACCCGGCCTGACCCACGTGAGCCTGACGCGCCCTTACCCATCCACCACAACCTCCCCTCCACCACCACCACCACCACCAGCACTGTACACCTCACAACCCTCCCTCCCTCCCAGGTGTCCACGACGGTCAACAGGGGAGGGAGGGAGGGAGGAAAGGGGGCGGCTCTGGCTCTCGTGGTACGACGAGGGGGTCGGGTCGAGGAGCGGCGTCCACAGCAAGAGGGGTCGAGTGCAGGAGAGGGAGGGTCGGGATGGAGGCGCGGGCAGGTAACCCCAGCGTTCTTGACCGTGACGCATTCACGGACAACCAAGGGTCGAGCGCATAGTAGCTAGGTTCGAATCCTGGTTCCTGCAGTCAGTTCACAGTCAACCCAACTGTTCATCCACCCCTAGGAGTTGGTCGTCGATAAAATGGGTATCTGGCTCAGGCTATGGTGTATATATATATATATATATATATATATATATATATATATATATATATATATATATATATATATATATATGTATATATATTTGTTCATACTACTTGCCATTTCCCGCGTTAGCGAGGTAGCGTTAAGAAGAGACGACTGAGCCTTTGAGGGAATATCCTCACTTGGCCCCCTTCTCAGTTCCTTCTTTTGGAAAATTAAAAAAAGAGAGGGGAGGATTTCCAGCCCCCCGCTCCCTTCCCTTTTAGTCGCCTTCTACGACACGCAGGGAATACGTGGGGGGCCAGGTGAGAATATTCCCTCAAAGGCCCAGTCCTCTGTTCTTAACGCTACCTCGCTAACACGGGAAATGGCGAATTGTTTGAAAAAAAAAAATATATACATATCGTTAATGGGATGGCTTTGATTAGCGCCTCAGCTGCTAGTCCCGATCAGCTAAAAAAGAAAAAAAAAAACACGAAGTTCAGAGCACAAAACATAAGCCTTACGTACGTTCTCTGTGATCCAGGAGGCAACAGGTATAGACGTATGGAGAGGACAGTATATCTGATCTTCTGGATGTGTCAGGGGGATGGCTCTCCTCTCATCAAACCTTGCGATGTTCTTACGTTACGTCTGGTGAGGGGTCGTCATGAGGTCGCCATGAGGCAACCTACTGGACATGAGGGTGATCACCAGAGGGGACGGGAGGAAGGAATTTCAGGCGAGAGGAATAATTAAAAAAAGAATTGAGATCCCTGGCGCCAGGCACACGGTGGACGATGCCGTCGGTGGCCAGCCAGTGTGGTGAGGCTGTGGTGAGGGTGCACAGCGGACAGGCGCGACCACCAGGTGCTGGGGAACCTACCAGGAAGTGTGAACTCTGCATCATGGTGTCGTCCACAGACCTGGTCTACCTTCCCTCACCCCTCTATCTGTCACCATGGTAACCGTTACACTTACGTACGACCACCAACCCGTTTTCACAACACTCTGTGTGGAGACCCAACACTCTATGTGGACATACTCATACATGTATTGAAGTGGGTCACAGCGGAGCGCGTGATACATATACAGTGAAGTGGGTTACAGTGACGCGCGTGATACATATACACTGCAGTGGGTCACAGTGGCGCACGTGATCTAGTACCTGCTGATAACCACGAGGGGAAAAAATGAAACCTACGATAAGTCCCGAGTGCACTTTCGTGTAATCACATCGTCTGAGTAGATAAAAGAATGAGGAAAGTGCACTTGGGACTTACGGTTTCATTTCTTCCTCGTAGTTATCAGCATATATATATATATATATATATATATATATATATATATATATATATATTCCCTGGGGATAGGGGAGAAAGAATACTTCCCACGTATTCCCTGCGTGTCGTAGAAGGCGACTAAAAGGGAAGGGAGCGGGGGGCTGGAAATCCTCCCCTCTCAGTTTTTTTTTTTAATTTTCCAAAAGAAGGAACAGAGAAGGGGGCCAGGTGAGGATATTCCCTCAAAGGTCCAGTCCTCTGTTCTTAACGCTATCTTGCTAACGCGGGAAATGGTGAATATATATATATATATATATATATATATATATATATATATATATATATATATATATATATATATATAATCTAGTGTCCAACAACGACAAAAAGTTACATAACATACAAACCACATGCATAACTGCTACAAACTATATAACAGTTGTATATCAGTTTCTATGCTACAAACTATGTAACAGTTGTATATCAGTTTCTATGCTACAAACTATATAACAGTTGTATATCAGTTTCTATATAACAGTTATATATCAGTTTCTATACAGCAGTTGTATATCAGTTTCAATACCTCACGAGAGAAACAGAATCCAACTCGCACACACACATATACCGTGGCTGTCTGACACAGGTGAAGACAACGACCACCACGCAGCCCAAATTAAGACGAGCGTATTCTCAGGTCCGGCACCGACCACACGGTGGCGACCGGTCCTGAATACACAGATGCGTAGGCAGTAACGCTCACTCTGTACAATGTGTCGCAGACGCGGGTTTCAGGAGAGCAGAACAGCCTCTGGTGTTCAACGATCCCTGCTGCAGCAGAGGCTGATCTCATGGTGCAACCCGACACGTCCTAGTGACGGTGGCACAAAAGGAGGATACAGAGGGCAATTAAAAGGTCAGGGAACTGGGCGTCGCGCCCCCTCACCCTCACTCAATGAGCGAGTGCAATTAAAAGGTCAGGGAAGAACTGGGCCCCTCAATGAGTGAGTGCAATTCAAAGGTCAGGGAACTGGGGCCCTTCAAATTGAGTGAGTCATTAGTTACGTGGTAAAAAGTGTGAACGGGGAGAGAGAGAGAGAGAGAGAGAGAGAGAGAGAGAGAGAGAGAGAGAGAGAGAGAGAGAGAGAGAGAGAGACTGATTTGGTCACACGACGCGAACAACTCTGATGGCATTACGTGTCCAGGAATATAAACAAGTGAACAAGTTGTAATGTCTTAGACGCTGGGTACTTTCGTGTGCACCTGACTCCGAGCATCTGCCAGGCCGACGAGAACTGCGAGGGAGGTGTGTGGTGATGGCTGGTCCACACAGCCAGCGACCCACAATGCCAGCTAACACAACCACCGCCGTAAACAGGCCACGCCAGCACCCCCCCGGCAATGTATGCTACACATACGCTGTACACAAGTATGTATACATGATACCAAGCTGAAAACGAGTATGTATACATGATGCAAAGCTGTACGCGAGTATGTATACATGATGCCAAGATGTACACGAGTATATATACATGATGTCAAGCTGTACGCGAGTATGTATACATGATGCCAAGATGTACACGAGTATGTATACATGATGTCAAGCTGTACACGAGTATGTATACATGATGTCAAGCTGTACACATGTATACATGATGTCAAGCTGTACACGAGCGGAGGTGTAAGCTGAGTTGAGAGAGACCGCCATATTCACGCCAGCCGCCCCAGGCAATGTTACTTAAGCCGGAATGCTTCATCGGGTGAACTCGGATACACCGGTGGTCCGAAACTAGCACACTGTCGCACCGAAACACTGGTGGTATGAACCCAACGCACTGGTCCGAACCCAATATACTGTCTCTCATACACTGGAGGTCCGAAACTAACACACTGTCTCACTGAAACACTGGCGGTCCGAACCCAACATACAGTCTGACTGAAACACTAGTGGTCCGAACCTAACACACTATCTCACTGAAACACTAGTGGTCCGAACCTAACACACTATCTCACTGAAACACTAGTGGTCCGAACCCAACACACTATCTCACTGAAACACTAGTGGCACGAACGCAACACACTATCTCACTGAAACAATGACGGTCTGAACCCAACACACTATCTCACTGAAACAATGATGGTCTGAACCCAACACACTATCTCACTGAGACAATGATGGTCTGAACCCAACACACTATCTCACTGAGACAATGATGGTCTGAACCCAACACACTATCTCACTGAGACAATGATGGTCTGAACCCAACACACTATCTCACTGAGACAATGATGGTCTGAACCCAACACACTATCTCACTGAGACAATGATGGTCTGAACCCAACACACTGTCTGACTAAACAAATTCCGTTTAGAAAACTCACTCACATGAGACGGTTCACTGAAGGAAGAAACAGCAACTGCTTCTTTCAGATACAAAATGAAAGAAACACATATAGCTTTCAGTTGTGACTATCTTATTGGGATGAATGCTGACAATCTCTCGACCAGAGAAGCAGATGAATCTTATGAATATTTTCTATGAATATTTCAGGAACCGTGAGGTTTGTAGAAGGTTAAACTGATGACATATTAACCGTTATATAACGTATTCCGATCTGATGATCATGAACAGGTAATTCTACATTTAACATCACGACTGTAAGCTGGAGAGAGAGAGAGAGAGAGAGAGAGAGAGAGAGAGAGAGAGAGAGAGAGAGAGAGAGAGAGAGAGAGAGAGAATGATTCTCTTTTGATCAAATAAAGTTCTCCTTCTAACCTTCATAAACAAACATACACACAGAATAAAAAATAACCCATATATATATATATATATATATATATATATATATATATATATATATATATATATACACACGAGACATAGGTAAGTGCTAGTGCTGTGTATAGCGGGCCTGGCAGACATATGTTGATCGGGACACTTCACCTCCTCAGGTCAAGCTCTGACCATACAACCAAACACTATCAGAAGAAATGAATCTAGTTACCTACACTCACCACCAGCAGAGTGGACCGGTCCGCCCGCCAGCTGTGTATATACCTCTCTTCTCCTTTCAAATTCTCCCCAACTTTATCTTCTTCTGTGACAACGTTTCTGTTCAATCATCATCTTGACTCACAATACACACCCACCCACACCCACACACACACACACACACACCCACCCACCCACACCCACACACACACACACACCCACCCACCCACACACACCCACACACACACACACACAACATAATTGCACATGACGGCACCCGAAGAAGCAAAAGGCATCAGCGGAGGAGAATAACAATAGTGCCAGAATTAGGACACCTGAGTTAGTGGGAAAGATCTGAGGTCTTTACATGAAAGAAAGGAGAGCAAGGGGTGACCTGAGCACAAGTTTTCAAACCTGTCCGATGATGACAGTGGTGAACAGATCCGGGAAAGATGTAAACACAGAACTGCCTCACGACACATCGAAATTAAGCAAGAAACATGTCAAAACTAGGATGATGTAAAGACGTACTTAACAATGCAAATAGTGGTAGATGAATGTAATACACTGTCAGGTGAAGCTATAAATGTGGACAGCCTCCAGAAGTTCAACAGGTCATATGACAGAAGAGTTCAAGAGATGAGAGGCCACATGCACTGTGAGGGAGGGAGGGGATGTATATGTGGCCGTACAATGATCTTTGGCAGGTGAAGGTGGTGTTGTTGAAGACGTAGCTTACGCTGACGGCCTTAACGACCCTGGCAGATGATAGGCCTACAGCCCAACCAACCAACCAAGGAAGCCCCACCAGTGTGAAACACCCCCCCTCCCCCCCGCACAGTACAAACACCTACCTAGAAAAACGTAATCACACACACACACCCACACACACACACACACACACACACACCCACACACACACACCCACACAAGACAAGGGGTGCAACGAATATTAACATTTCCTGGCGGCACTACGCATGTCGGCAATATCACACAACAATATCACAATAACCAAAGCTGGGTTAAAATGTTCACTTAAATACCGAAGATGTACATAACCGGGCGGTGTCAGCGTGACTGACCCAGGTCAAGTATCCTTTCAATGTACGAGTTTACCAGAGTTTATTTCTCCACGAACACAGAGACAAAACACAGGTAATGTCTGACGGTGTGCGCAAGGTCTTATCACGAGCACAGCTAATTATACTAACAATGGTAAAAGAAATCTTGTGGAGCAGGGATAAAATCTGACTTCCCTATTTCTGTTTATTTACACACACACACACACACACACACACACACACACACACAGCCACCCGCAATATACGAGAGAGAGAGAGAGAGAGAGAGAGAGAGAGAGAGAGAGAGAGAGAGAGAGAGAGAGAGAGAGAGAGAGAGAGAGAGAGAGTTTCATCCATAGACCTTCAAGCACTCGGGGTGTCTCTGGTCTTCCCCACCCTCCTCCTGTACTGGGCCCAGCAGCAGCCTGGTGTATTGCACTACCACAACCTGCTCCCTCACCTCACCTCACCTCACCTGACGTGGTGGTCGTGTCGCCCACCACCCAACTACCAGCCAGCCCCTCCCATCTGTCTCCCCTGACCTCCATCATCACCCCACGACCCCCGCTCTCGTTACACGTTTTCGACTGCCTTTTTCCTACATGTTCTTCACAGCCTGTGTTCTCATGTGGTCTCACTTCAATCACTTATCCTCATTTTGGTCTCCACAGAAACATTTGCAGTGTCCGGTTTCACACGTTCTCGACAGTGGGTTTCAAGAGAAAAACATGTTTCTATAGTCTGTTTTCTTTTGGTCTCTACAGGAGCACATTCCCACCATGAGCTTTCCTCTGGTTTCTACAAAACACATTCCCTAAGTCTAGTCCATATCATCTGGTTTCTAGAAAATAAATTTCTTCCTATTTTCATCCTGGTCTCTACCTGACATTTTCCGAGGGTCTGTTTTCATTCGGTCTCCCCAAGACACATTCCCTCGGTCTGTATTATGGGTGGTTTCTATAGAAACCAGCAACTGCACGGTTTCTATTTAGTCTCTACACCCTCATACATTCCAATGGTGTGAGTGAGTACCAGACTACAATAGCGCACTCAATATAGTGAGGGTCTGCGTTTCCCATGGTCCTTCCCTTAATGAGGGTCTGTTTCCCATGGTCCTTCCCTTAATGAGGGCCTGTGTTTCCCGTGGTCCTTCCCTTAATGAGGGTCTGTATTTCCCATGGTCTTTCCCTTAATGAGGGCCTGTGTTTCTCATGGTCCTTCCCTTAATGAGGGCCTGTGTTTCCCATGGTCCTTCCCTTAATGAGGGCCTGTGTTTCCCGTGGTCCTTCCCTTAATGAGGGTCTGTGTTTCCCATGGTCTTTCCCTTAATGAGGGCCTGTTTCCCATGATCCTTCCCTTACTGAGGGTCTGTGCTTCCCATGGTCCTTCCCTTAATGAGGGCCTGTGTTTCCCATGGTCCTTCCCTTAATGAGGGCCTGTGTTTCCCATGGTCCTTCCCTTAATGAGGGTCTGTGTTTCCCATGGTCTTTCCCTTAATGAGGGCCTGTTTCCCATGATCCTTCCCTTACTGAGGGTCTGTGCTTCCCATGGTCCTTCCCTTAATGAGGGTCTGTGTTTCCCATGGTCCTTCCCTTACTGAGGGTCTGTGTTTCCCATGGTCCTTCCCTTAATGAGGGCCTGTGTTTCCCATGGTCCTTCCCTTAATGAGGGTCTGTGTTTCCCATGGTCTTTCCCTTAATGAGGGCCTGTTTCCCATGATCCTTCCCTTAATGAGGGTCTGTGCTTCCCATGGTCCTTCCCTTACTGAGGGTCTGTGCTTCCCATGGTCCTTCCCTTAATGAGGGCCTGTGTTTCCCATGGTCCTTCCCTTAATGAGGGCCTGTGTTTCCCATGGTCCTTCCCTTACTGAGGGCCTGTGTTTCCCATGGTCCTTCCCTTAATGAGGGCCTGTGTTTCTCATGGTCCTTCCCTTACTGAGGGTCTGTGCTTCCCATGGTCCTTCCCTTACTGAGGGTCTGTGCTTCCCATGGTCCTTCCCTCTCAACCCCAGCACTCCTAAACCTCCTCCACCCTCCCTCCCCCACACCACCCGAACCTCCGCACTGCAGTGGTTAGCAGCGCTCGTGACCCACCAGTCTAACGGGCCCCCGGCTTGAGTCCTGGATAGGGCAGTCGGCTCACAGCCAACCCCAGCTGTTCATTCTCCCCCACCCCCTCTCTCTCTCAGGGACTGGTTTATGGATGGGTACCTAGCAATGGTTAAGGGTTACGATACGGTACATCCACACTAGGTTCATAGACGATGTAACACGAGTATAAGACTCTCTTCTCATAACTCTCTAACATACCACGGTCTCCCGAGTCACACCAGGGCGTGGCACTCGGCCCACACCCAACCAAGGGATTCATCCTCTCCTGCGGCTGGTCGATAGATGCGTACCTGGCTTGAGCTGAGGTGTGGATACACACACACACACACACACACACACACACACACACAAGAGTAAAGACATGGGATATAAACACAAGACTGAGACGTGCAAAAAAAAAAAAAAGCAATTACTCACGTAATTAGTGATCACACACAAGGCGCGCCAGACAAGTACCACGGTACAAACCCCTTACAAGGCAGAGAAGCAAGCTATACCACAGCACGAGGAGGGAAATATGACAGCCAAGCAGGAGAGAGAGAGAGAGAGAGAGAGAGAGAGAGAGAGAGAGAGAGAGAGAGAGAGAGAGAGAGAGAGAGAGAGAGAGAGAATCGATGCCACCACAACCACCACCACCACAGTCCACCACCACCACCACCACCAGACCGGACTAATCAATGGCTCCCTCTCACGTCGTCAACTGCCCATGGCAGCCCAGGATTACGTCACCCTTCATTACTTCAGCCCAGGGATGGCACGTCGTTCCCCTGGTGAATACTTGGTGAAGTCTGCACGGAGCGTCTTCACAGCACAGGCTGGGCCCACGCGGCTGGATTTGGGTCGTTGGTCAACCTAGCTGTTGCAAGCCGCAGCCCACAGCAGCCTAGCTGGTCTGGTACACTTTGTGCGTCCTTGTCCAGCGCCCAATGAACTCTTAACATCCCTTCTGAGCATTCCATGCTGTTCGTAATGATAGCAGGTAAGATGTTGAAGTCTTGGACCCGAGATGTTTTAAGGTGTTCTCCTCTCTGTTTTGTGCACTGTCGCACCACTTGATTTCGGAGGTAAAAATGTTATAGATTCGTCCATGCCTCTCGTGCCAGTAGGATGGTAGTCCCGAAAGCAGGTTGGCAACCATACCTTCTGGGAGCTTCCAGGTACAGACGATGACAGAACTCTCCCGTCTGCGCTCCAGGAAGTAGCGACCGAGAGATTTCAGCCGGTTCCTTGTAATTTGACTCCTTTACCACGTTCATATGGGCTGTGATAGAACTCTGAACACTTTCTGAGTCCGCAGTTTCACCCGCCTTGCTGGATGATCTTAGATCACGCAACAGTATTCAATTCGTGAAAGAATCAACGCCATGAATATTATCAAGATTGGGTTATCTTCTCTCCTCTCGAATGTCCGGAAGATCCAGCCTAGCCTCATTCTGCATGAGGCAGCCGTTGTTTTGCTCTAATTCGCTCCATCTACCGTCTCACACCAATCACAATTACTGTACAAATATATTACATAACCTGAATATATCATAGTTACTGTACAAGTTATATAATGCACCGCAGCTATATACTGTGGTAGTGCCTCCAGCAAATTATGTATCGCTTACGGAACAAATCCTAATTCCTTATGATGATTTATTCTACGTCATTGTCTATACACCAGCCAGTATCGGTAATGAACAGTGCGCCAGCATCTCTACCACCACAGTCCAGAGAGGCGAGGACTACAAACACAGTCCAGACTGGCGAGGACTACAACCACAGTTCAGACTGACGAGGACTACAAACACAGTCCAGACTGGCGAGGACTACAACCACAGTTCAGACTGACGTGGACTACAAACACAGTCCAGACTGGCGTGGACTACAACCACAGTCCAGACTGACGTGGACTACAACCACATCTTATCGTCATCATTCACTTCATTTTTTTTCTCGTCGTCAGGATCGAAGTCAACGATCAAGGCCAACTTTATATTCCATTTCTTATACGTGGGAGACCCGACTCCTGGTGAGGGAGGCCCCGTAGTGCTGAGACAACAGTGTTACCACCACGCTACGCCTCACCACTCCTCCCTGCATCTACGTGTTCATAATCATCCTCTTGGTTTACTTACACTTCATCCTACTTTCACGTGTACTTGGCAACACAGCTTCTACCATATCTACCATACAACAGGAGGTTGCGTGAGGAGGATATCATCCTGTGACAAAATGGACAAGAAATCCTATCCTGTTGGGACAGTATCTCAGGAACTTAAGCAGGTCCTGCCAGGGCTCCGGTGCCGGTCATAAGCCAGCCAGAGGATCCTCTACGCAGCTTTTCCACACTGTCTGCTCCCATGACTTTCCTCCCCTGGTAATAATGTCTCGACCTCATATCTTCCTAATCCGTCAGCACAAACTACTTCATAACAGTTACTGGGGGGAACAGTAAACCTGAGTCAGCCCAATTCCACCCCGTACCTGAGAAGCCCAGTACAGCTAAAGCTAGCTCCAACCCGACCCGCTGTGGTAACCAGTTCAGCTAAAGCTAACTCCAACCCCACTAGCTGGGGTAGCCGCCTAGTAGAGGTGGGCCAGTCAAACCCCACCAGAGGGAATGAATGGGAATGTGGGCTACCTGAAGCCTCACATATGGACAGGTGGGTTGAGGTAGAGGGAGAGGAATAGGTAACATAACACATGTCAAGAGAGCAGTGATGAAGGCGCCACCCTAGCACCCTAGAGTCAGTCAACACTGGAGGACGTACGACGAACATGGAGAGCAAAATTATCCAGATGGGACCAGGAATGTTTGAGGAACATTACTGCAGGCAAGTCAGCTTGTAACACAGGACTTCGACAAACTAACTGGGAATAAATTGTCTGTTACGGAGCAGCTAAACACGATAAGGGGATTTTAGACGGAAGAAATAAAGAGGATTGATACAAAGATACATGAAAAACTGATTAAGAACTGCCAAAAAGGTTATTACAGTGGAAGACAATGTTACCCCAACACCAGTAAGATAGAATGGCAAGCGTTTTTTTTTTTTTTCATACATAGGAAACACCGAGATATCTACAAAGCACATTAACAAAATACTACTGTCCTAACCCGCTCTCAAACCTCACGGCCAAGATAAATGTGACCCATGTGTGCTCAAGATCTGGGCAGGTACTCTAGTAGAAAAACAACTTGAAATACTGTTCAAGACGTCGCTGGGTAGAGGCCAACTCCCAAAGGAGTCGAAAGGGGTAAACGTTAAACCCATCTACAAGACAGGGGAACAGGAAGAGGCACTTAACTACACACCGTTCCCACAGAGGAGTGTGGTCGGTAAGGCTCTGGAAAAGATAATCAGGAAGCAAATGAATGACATTTGTACGGAGGAGAATCTACGTTAAGTGAGGAAGAGCAGTTCAGGAGGAAGCAGAGCACGAGTAACGATCCTCTTACATTTCTACAAGAGAGTGAGCTCTGTCTTGAACAAGACGGAAGATTGGGTGAAGTGTTTGTATCTGGACAGGCAGAAAGCATTGGACACTGTAACAACATATGGAAGGATGACTAAAATTCTGTCTCCATGAAAAAAGGTAAGACTCTTTCAGTAGACAGATTATCTTAGTAGAAAGGAGTAAAAAAAAAAAATAAAAGACAAATGTCAGAGAGGCTTTCTCAAAATGAATTGGAGTCATGAGCAAGTTCTACTGGGTTCTGGGCTGGGACTATTACTCTTACTGATTTACATAATGGCTTGCCAGAAATCAAGGACTCCTACGTGATTATGTCTGCAGACGATGCAGAGGTCACGAGGAAAGTGGAAAGCGAGGAGGACTGCATCAACTTACAAGGGGACCTAGACAGACTCCAAAGTTGGTCTGATCCTTGGTGGATGAAGTTCAAACCGTACAAATGTAAAGAGTAATTTTCACTGTAACAACAGAAGGCCTCGATGTGACCATCATCTTACAGGAAATAAACTAGAGGAATCTGTGTATGAGGAGGACATGAGAGTAGACAGTGTCCCTAACCTGTTGCCACCTCATGAGAATCGTTCAGGTGACTAACTGTCTCCTGGTAAATACTGGAAATGAATTTAAGTTCATGGATGAGGTAGCATTAAGCGAGCTGGTCACAACTTACATAAGACTAAAACTTGAATGTACTCCTTAAACTTGGTCACCACAAATGCAGAACGAAGAACTAATAGAATAGGTCCAGAGGAGGGCAACAAAGACGGGTGGCAGAATCAAGAGAGAACGAGTTACAAGGAGAGGCGTGATGCCTCAAACCTTCCCATCATGGAGACAAAACAGACTGTTGACGTACACAGTGAACAGCACTTTGTGAGTCACAGGGACAAAACAACAACAACAACAACAACAACAACAGGTCATATAAAATTTAAGCAAGAAATTTGTAATAGAAACTTCTGTTACAGCTTCTGTTACAGTGTAAGTCTTCTTACAGTGTAAGTCTTCTTACAGTGTAAGTGTGATGGATGATAGGAAGATAATGAATGAAGCCGTGATTCATGTAGACAACATTAGTTGTGTGATAGTGGGGAACGGTTGAGAGACGGGGGGCGTCGGCGGGGTCTCCTCATGAGTGTAAAACTCTCCTCAACCAGGCACACCCACCTTACTTACAATGATAACCTCCCATTTCTGTATTATCTGTTGTACTACAACGATGCATTCCAACTGAATGTATAAATCAGATAAACCGTTGGTTATCTATTCATAGCGCGGACACACACACACACACACACACACAGGTCCTGCCGCGTCACTGGATGCGTTAGTGACCCCGTGGGCAGTTGCGCCGTGGTTACTCCTTATGTAGGCGGGGCGGCAGTGCTGGCCAGTATTGCTCTCCTGCAAAGCGCTACCAAGACGTAAGCATACCTGTCGTGCCTGGTATATCCAGCTGGGATGTGCGTGTTGAGGCTATTGTGATACTGTTCCGGTCTGACCACCATAGCTCAGGTGAGGGCCTCTGTGTGATGACTCGATTGTGATTACTATTTCTGTGTGACCGGGAGAGTCTCTCTCTCTCTGTCTCTCTCTGTCTCTCTCTCTCTCTCTCTCTCTCTCTCTCTCTCTCTCTCTCTCTCACACACACACACACACACGCGCACACACACCCTAGCTTTTGCCAGGTACGCATTCTCTCGACCAGCCCCTCGAGATGGATAAACAGCTGGGTTGACTGTGGGCCGGGTGCCGCGACAAGGATTCGAACCCGTGCGGGTTTGGTCGAAGGCGGCCCGTGCGTGCATGACAAGTCATTAACATTAACCGCTACACCACGGAGGTGTGTGTGTGTGTGTGTGTGTGTGTGTGTGTGTGTGGACTAGTATTCCCGTGAGGATCAGTACGTGCGACTATCTCACGTGTCGTGCCACTTGGTTAAGTTACATCGTGGCACCGGGGCCACAACTCCTTCCCTCAACGTTACATTGGCATACACATCACGACCCACAATGTCCTGCGTATCCCCAGCCTCTTGACCACGACGGGTGTCAACCATGAGCACGACGGGGCGACCTAGGGTATGATAACCTGGTCTATGACCCTAACCCTGCAGTGGTCAAGTCACAGGCCGGGCCATCATGTGACCTGCATGATGCTCGACCATGGCACCGTTTGTGTTCACACGTCCCACTTCCTCACCTGCCACAGTAACACGGGTGAGCGCTGGGAAAATGCGGGAATGCACGTCGACCTTGGTTCCGCGTGACAGGACACCACCACCTTCCGCATCACCTTCCTTCACTAACTCCGCCCCAGCTGCAGCAGACGTGAGTCCGCCTCAGCAGGTGACTGCAACACGCTGTGGCCTCGACATCTGCTACTGCACGAGTCAGGAGAATGATAACTACACAGCCCCTGTGTGGAGGAACCAACCAGGGCTTCTGATGTCAACCAGGTCTTCTAGCGAGTCTCACAGAACACCATGATATTCACTGGGAATATCTTTCCCCCCAACGCTGTTAAGGAAGTAACGTAAAAATCGATTCACACGCAGAATACAAGGTGGGAGCAGGACTGGAGCTTACCTAAGACTGATGCGTCAGAAGATCTACGAGTAATGACGCCAGACGACCTTACCTTTGAGGCAGACATTACTGCACAAGCTGGGTAAAAGGTTCGGTTGGGTCTTGCGAACTTTCAGAATGAGAGAAGCAAGAAGAAGGTCGGAGAGACTGATGAGCCGGGAAAGGTCTCCCACCTGGCAGTACCTGACTTGGTATAACACTACAATTACTGAGACACCTTCACATCTGCGACACTTGTCATCGAGAGAGTCTTGAGTCCCTCCACTTTACCTTCGTTATATTTACTGGCTTAACAAGATGCTTCTTGACTGGAATGACAGTCTGGGAAGAATGCCCGGCGTCTGCTCCACCTGCTAACATGGAACGCCAAGAGGGACCCCGTGTTTTCAAGGGGAGTACCAGCTTTCCTCACGGTGTACCAGACCAGACAGGCAGGATGCATAACACAACTCATATACACCTTGACTGGTAAGCTTGGCCCTGGGCTGAACTGCCGGAGAGAAGACAACGCTCAACGTAATGTAAGGTTAAGTTTACCAGGTTAAGGCCACCATCAGTGACACTATGAGCGATGGCCTCCCTCTTGTGAACCAACGCCACTCCCAAGGTTCCCTCCCTCCTTCATAGCCATCTACCGTTCCCTCCCTCAAGGTTCCCTCCTTCCTCCTTATCCATCTACCGTTCACTCCCTCCCTCACACAGACTCACTTTCCTCCCACCACCACCAGTATTCAGTCCCTCCTCAATCTTTATTCCTCATCCGTTATTCCACGCCTCCTCCGCAGGACCCTCCCAGCAGCACCGGGCAGCAGGAGGGCGTGATCATCCTGACCACCAAGGTCTGGGAAACTGGTGTAAACTTTCCCTTGCTGGTTGTCCTTGTGCGCGTGTCCCGCGGCCCGGCTTAACCACGACGTTGTTTACAACCGAACCGCAGCAGCAGACATTCAAAGAAAACGTGAACGTTACAACACAGCCCCAACTATGATATCCTCAGAGACCTGTGGATTTATGTTGATCAGACCTCTCATATATATATATATATATATATATATATATATATATATATATATATATATATATATATATTTTATACTTTGTCGCTGTCTCCCGCGTTTGCGAGGTAGCGCAAGAAAACAGACGAAAGAAATGGCCCAACCCACCCCCATACACATGTATATACATACGTCCACACACGCAAATATACATACCTACACAGCTTTCCATGGTTTACCCCAGACGCTTCACATGCCTTGATTCAATCCACTGACAGCACGTCAACCCCGGTATACCACATCGCTCCAATTCACTCTATTCCTTGCCCTCCTTTCACCCTCCTGCATGTTCAGGCCCCGATCACACAAAATCTTTTTCACTCCATCTTTCCACCTCCAATTTGGTCTCCCTCTTCTCCTTGTTCCCTCCACCTCCGACACATATATCCTCTTGGTCAATCTTTCCTCACTCATCCTCTCCATGTGCCCAAACCACTTCAAAACACCCTCTTCTGCTCTCTCAACCACGCTCTTTTTATTTCCACACATCTCTCTTACCCTTACGTTACTCACTCGATCAAACCACCTCACACCACACATTGTCCTCAAACATCTCATTTCCAGCACATCCATCCTCCTGCGCACAACTCTATCCATAGCCCACGCCTCGCAACCATACAACATTGTTGGAACCACTATTCCTTCAAACATACCCATTTTTGCTTTCCGAGATAATGTTCTCGACTTCCACACATTCTTCAAGGCCCCCAGGATTTTCGCCCCCTCCCCCACCCTATGATCCACTTCCGCTTCCATGGTTCCATCCGCTGCCAGATCCACTCCCAGATATCTAAAACACTTCACTTCCTCCAGTTTTTCTCCATTCAAACTCACCTCCCAACTGACTTGACCCTCAACCCTACTGTACCTAATAACCTTGCTCTTATTCACATTTACTCTTAACTTTCTTCTTCCACACACTTTTCCAAACTCAGTCACCAGCTTCTGCAGTTTCTCACATGAATCAGCCACCAGCGCTGTATCATCAGCGAACAACAACTGACTCACTTCCCAAGCTCTCTCATCCCCAACAGACTTCATACTTGCCCCTCTTTCCAAAACTCTTGCATTTACCTCCCTAACAACCCCATCCATAAACAAATTAAACAACCATGGAGACATCACACACCCCTGCCGCAAACCTACATTCACTGAGAACCAATCACTTTCCTCTCTTCCTACACGTACACATGCCTTACATCCTCGATAAAAACTTTTCACTGCTTCTAACAACTTTCCTCCCACACCATATATTCTTAATACCTTCCACAGAGCATCTCTATCAACTCTATCATATGCCTTCTCCAGATCCATAAATGCTACATACAAATCCATTTGCTTTTCTAAGTATTTCTATATATATATATATATATATATATATATATATATATATATATATATATATATATATATTCATTTATTTATTTTGCTTTGTCGCTGTCTCCCGCGTTTGCGAGGTAGCGCAAGGTGGTTTCAGAAGTGGTAGAGGATGTGAGGATGTGTGGATCAGGTGTTTGCTTTGAAGAATGTATGTGAGAAATACTTAGAAAAGCAAATGGATTTGTATGTAGCATTTATGGATCTGGAGAAGGCATATGATAGAGTTGATAGAGATGCTCTGTGGAAGGTATTAAGAATATATGGTGTGGGAGGAAAGTTGTTAGAAGCAGTGAAAAGTTTTTATCGAGGATGTAAGGCATGTGTACGTGTAGGAAGAGAGGAAAGTGATTGGTTCTCAGTGAATGTAGGTTTGCGGCAGGGGTGTGTGATGTCTCCATGGTTGTTTAATTTGTTAATGGATGGGGTTGTTAGGGAGGTGAATGCAAGAGTTTTGGAAAGAGGGGCAAGGATGAAGTCTGTTGGGGATGAGAGAGCTTGGGAAGTGAGTCAGTTGTTGTTCGCTGATGATACAGCGCTGGTGGCTGATTCATGTGAGAAACTGCAGAAGCTGGTGACTGAGTTTGGTAAAGTGTGTGAAAGAAGAAAGTTAAGAGTAAATGTGAATAAGAGCAAGGTTATTAGGTACAGTAGGGTTGAGGGTCAAGTCAATTGGGAGGTGAGTTTGAATGGAGAAAAACTGGAGGAAGTGAAGTGTTTTAGATATCTGGGAGTGGATCTGGCAGCGGATGGAAACATGGAAGCGGAAGTGGATCATAGGGTGGGGGAGGGGGCGAAAATTCTGGGAGCCTTGAAGAATGTGTGGAAGTCGAGAACATTATCTCGGAAAGCAAAAATGGGTATGTTTGAAGGAATAGTGGTTCCAACAATGTTGTAAGGTTGCGAGGCGTGGACTATGGATAGAGTTGTGCGCAGGAGGATGGATGTGCTGGAAATGAGATGTTTGAGGACAATGTGTGGTGTGAGGTGGTTTGATCGAGTAAGTAACGTAAGGGTAAGAGAGATGTGTGGAAATAAAAAGAGCGTGGTTGAGAGAGCAGAAGAGGGTGTTTTGAAATGGTTTGGTCACATGGAGAGAATGAGTGAGGAAAGATTGACCAAGAGGATATATGTGTCGGAGGTGGAGGGAACGAGGAGAAGAGGGAGACCAAATTGGAGGTGGAAAGATGGAGTGAAAAAGATTTTGTGTGATCGGGGCCTGAACATGCAGGAGGGTGAAAGGAGGGCAAGGAATAGAGTGAATTGGAGCGATGTGGTATACCGGGGTTGACGTGCTGTCAGTGGATTGAATCAAGGCATGTGAAGCGTCTGGGGTAAACCATGGAAAGCTGTGTAGGTATGTATATTTGCGTGTGTGGACGTATGTATATACATGTGTATGGGGGGGGGGGGGGCCATTTCTTTCGTCTGTTTCCTTGCGCTACCTCGCAAACGCGGGAGACAGCGACAAAGCAAAAAAAAAAAAATATATATATATATATATATATATATATATATATATATATATATATAGCCTGTGCCCCTGCCCAGGCGGGTGGTCACATACACCTCAGTTAGAAACAATGTTAGTGGGGACCCGGGGGCAGCCATGACACCTGTGTTTACCAGTGACGAAAGCAACACGTTGTTACTGTGCAGCACAGAGAGGGCGTGCAGGTGCAGCGCCGTGCATGACGGGGGGGATGGCGAGCGTCCCAGAGGGCGTGTCATGGCGGCTCCTGGAGTGGCCAGGGTCGCTGCTTCCCAGGGGAGGGGGAGGTAATGTCCTGGGGATGAGGACACCAGCTTGGGGAAATCGATCATTCGAGACTCCCAACGTGACTCATGGAGGTGAGGACCCCCGTCTATGGCTCGAGGGAAGGTCAGGCGGCGGTGAGTTGGCAAGGGTCAAATGTCACACGGCTATAAACCTCGTCATCATGTTTTCGTACCCAACTACATGGTGTCAAAAGACAAACACTTCACATCCATACCTCAATAATCATACCCAAATGTCATCTAACTTCAAGATTAGAAAGAGCAATTATCGTCCCACATTGAACATTGAAAGTACCTTATACAGACACACAGACTTACACATTACAGTGAAGATCGCTAATTAAGACAGACTTACACATTACAGTGAAGATCGCTTATTAAGACAGACTTACACATTACAGTGAAGATCGCTTATTAAGGCAGACTTACACATTACAGTGAAGATCGCTTATGAACACACAGACTTACACATGACAGTGAAATTCGCTTATAAAGACACAGACTTACACATTACAGTGAAGATCGCTTATTAAGACATAGACTTGCACATTACAGTGAAGATCGCTTATTAAGACATAGACTTGCACATTACAGTGAAGATCGCTTATTAAGACATAGACTTGCACATTACAGTGAAGATCGCTTATAAAGACACCGACTGCTGACACCATGATACAGAGGAGGTAGTAATCTTAAGATCCAGACCCACTTGCACAAGGCTTCTCACTCGTCTTGTACCGTCTCACAGGCGAATGTCCAGAAGAGGCGGGGTGAAGACGTTGCCACCCGTCAACAAGTTCTGAGCAGGGAGAGGTTCCTGGTGCACGTGTATCACCACCCTGCATGACCTTCACCGCAGCAGGTACGCTACTCCCAGCCCCGCGCGCGGATCCAGGCTCTCGTGACGGACGCGTATGCTTGAGCGTCGTCGTCGACCGATGCTGTCGACGACCCCAACCAGTCAGTCAGTCCAGCAGAGTACCAACATGGAATCGACTTCCATCATGGTAAACCACACACACGTACATCCCACGTCGTGATCAAGAGTAATAAGATGGTCGTGTCTTGAGATCATACACAGCACACGACAGCGACCCTCACTACAGGCTACACTGTTGTCCAAGACCAAACGGTCTGGTCGACTCTTGGCTTCCCTGCCCACGAGGCGAGGAAATCTCTGCCTCTTTCCTTCGCATCGTATGACCCAACAATACCACCTCCTACAGTGATGGCGACCAGCAACGAACACAAACCCTGCATCACTGAGGCAGCAGCTCATAGTCTTGAGAATGAGGCGTGATGTCCCACAGTACAGATCATGTACGCTGTCCTCTCATTCACACTCAGACACCCAGCGTGTTCGACGCTCTGACACTACTTCCTCCATGGTCCTCGGCCTTGGCTTACGGTGCCAGGTAGAATCGTGCAGGCAGCTCGACGTCGTATGGAACCGATACGCTGACAACAGCATCACACAGAAACCACACGAACCTAAAGGCCTACGGACGCAGTCGGGCCACAGTCAACCCAGCTGTTCATCTACCCTTTGGTCGATGAAATGGGTTCCTGGCTCAGGCTAGGGTAAATATATATATATATATATATATATATATATATATATATATATATATATATATATATATATATATATATTGTGTGTGTGTGTGTGTGTGTGAATATGGTATATGTGAACGCACACTCATAGAACACATAATACCCTCCAACAACAAGAAGTCGAACCCGGGACCTTTGCGTGGTAGTAGGGAACGCTAACAGCTTGGCTATAATCGCCCCTAACAGGATCTCTACATGATGCCAGACGACCATGTCATACACACAGGTTCTGGACATAAAAGGATGTCACTGATAAATCACGAAGAGGCAGACACGAGAAATCACACTGCACCTGGTAAATGCACTTCAAAACCTGCAACCTCCATTCTGTATATACTGATGACACTGCCATCATGCAGGATACTACAGTATCCTACAGTTGATCACAGGATCACATCTGGGAGTGTTGGATATCATGGATGACCCCGCGTGAAGGGTCGTGTTGAGGATCTGGGAAGAGACACTACCTTAACCATGTCCCATATGCTCTCATGATGGTGACACATCCACCGGAATGAAGACGAGAACTGCAAACGAGTGAAAAAAAACACTGAAGAAACATCCTGACGTGACATAGGTAACTGCAGTGGTATACCCACGTCTCGTATAACTTTTAAAGTGGATGAACCGAGGGTGACCCAAGACTTCCAATGCCGTCCCTACCATTCAACATCGGGTAGTGTTGAACTCAACTTCCTGAGCGGGAGCAAGCTCGGCCGGAAGGGCCTGGACGTGCAACAGATTCTACCAAAACAAGACGCCCGTTCCCTCTGTTGTTCAACGGAGGCCCAATCAGGCCAGAAGTTATCTCGCGTCTCGCCCAGATAAAGAAAGACCCACCAGCTTCCACGAACCGCACGAAGAAAACGAATATATTTCCCCAGCTGTTCATCTACAGCCAGTGAGGCGCATCGCCTGAGGATCAAGTGTGTTGGTCGAAACCCTGGCAAAGTTCCGAGCCAGTGCAACGGTGGAGGTCTGGTGCGTGGAGAACACACTTATCATGTCGCTACCAACACACACATTCCTGCACCCATGACTCTCTCAATCCGCTGATGCCCCCACCTCCTACTATGTTCTACTTCTACCAGCATTCGATTTTCTGACCACGTAACTCTGCCACAGACCCACCAGGCCCCACCACCCGCCACAAAGGTAGGAGAAAAGCACATCAGCGCCAACAACACGAACACCAAAAACAACAACAAGAAACACCATCCAAACTTTTAAGACTTAATAAAGGTGTTTCGAGGCTGTTGCTCAAACTCCGGGAATCTATATGCTAATTTCATCGAAAACTAATTAAAGCGAAGGAAGAACAGAGGGGCCACACCTGCCCCACCCCCAAGCAACCAAGACCCACCTCACTGTCTACCTGGAGGGACAGAGGATATCTCCACCATCCACGACCTCATGCTGTCTGTGTGTTCGTACAACTGGCCTTTGTGATCTCCCATCTGACCTGTATAGGGAGGAGGATCTACATCATATACAACTTCTTAAACTTTCGTATGATGGCCGCATATCAGCCATGTCCTCAGCCATTCTTATGCCATAAATCTACTTCTATACATCTTTCAGTACAAGTATTCCTGCTCAACTCCATGTTATACCCTCGAGGTGCTCTATCCCTACATGTCTCACTGAACAGGTGACTAAGTGGTCTTCGTTACCGATGTTTTAAAAACTTAGAAGGTTGTGAGCAGGTCATCCCTCACTCTTCTCTCTTCCAAAGTGGGCAAATAAACTCATCCCTCTTAATCCTGGTACCATCTTTGTCGCCCCCCTCAGGACCTTCTCTATTAGCTCTTTGTGCCTCTTCAAGTACGGTGACCAAACTTGAGAATCATACTCTAATTTTGGCCTTAGGTAGGGCAATGAACGACTTGCTAAGTATCTCCTTTAACAAACATTTGAAAGCTATTCTGATATCTGCCGGCACCAGATAGGGACGATGCTGACTGTGTGTTCCATATAAACTAGGGACGATGCTGACTGTGTGGTCCATATAAACTTCCCAAAATCATCATTATATAACAGGAAGGTTTGATCCACCTGTGTTCGATATAAATGTGTTACGCCTTCCGCATAACACAGTTACACGACAGTACGACCCATGCGCACGACGTTGCGACCCGTGCGCACGACTTGTGCGACCATTGGGTATGACAGCGTAGTCCTTCTATAGGGTCAGGTCAAAGGACACGCTCTCGTCATCAGTCGTCATAACGTCGTGGTGAAGAGGTCAACGACAAGCAGCTGTGCTGGTCGGGTGAACGACCATCCTCTCTAATAACGGGTCGCGGCTGCTCAGTGTTATGGACGTGGTGGTGCCGCGTGGAGCGAGGGAAAGCCTACGGCTGCTTGACTTCACCCACGGCGAGGTAAGCCGCAGGGAAGCGTGTGTGAGCGGCACATACCCCTGTCCACGATCACCACACGAAGACCTGGGTTCCAGCCAGCAGGTGTGGCAACACACGCAGGCCAGGCAGGTACACACGAGCTGGTAAATAATAAACAAAACACTGTACGTGGGTCGGAAACACTGTACGTCGAACGGCCTCAGCCACCACTGTCGAAATATACAGAACACTGTACGTGGGACGGAAACACGGCCTCAGCCACCACTGTCGAAATATACAGAACACTGTACATGGGACGGAAACACGGCCTCAGCCACCACTGTCGAGAAAAGATGACCGATAAACTAACTTCAGCCTCTTGCCTCAAACTTTCACCAAAAACCCCGGATAAGAATCTGCCAGGACGTCTTAAGACCAGACACACACACATACACACACACACACACACACACACACACACACACACACACACACACACACCAAGACCACTCTCCCAACATCTTAACGGAACACAACCGAAAATGTAGAGAAAAGACGTCAACTGAATGGCAGAAGTTCCACCATATGTTCAGGACGGCCACGTCTCCTTGCCTCTGTACTGTCCCTAGCCATTTCCGTGAGCAGGAGGCGAGGGATGATAGGTTCACACTGCGCTGCACGAGTCAGGTCGTCATCCACCAACTCATACAGTCAACAGGATGGTGTTTCCAGTCCAGCGCGAAAACTCTGGAAGATAAGGTATGATGGTATGGGTCGAGGGACAAGACCAGCCCGAATCTTGACGACCGTTGACGTCAAACGTGCACACGAGAGGGGTCTGGATGCCACGCACTCCTGGCTCTCGGTCCGGATGCCAGACCGGAGGAGACAAGCGAGGTAATCCACGGCCAAAGTTGGAGCAGCGGCGAGGGAGGAAGTCCGCTCCTGGAATGTCTGAGGAGGGGCACACAGGAGGAGGTCAGGCAAGTCTGAGAGTTTACTGCCTCCAAGATAAAAAAAAAAAAAAAACAGTCAGCTCCTGTATCAGTCTGAGCAAAAAAGTGAAGACGCACAACGCACGGTTGGGAGTGACAGAAGGAACACTGAGTAACGAGACGGGAGATCCAGAGGGAGGGAAGTGTGACGGGGGATCTGACAGGTGGCCAGCAACACGGGTGGACGGCTCGGCCCGGCTGGCATGACAAAGCTAATGCTTTAGCTAAACTTGCACTCATTAATGTTGAAAACAGCGACGGGTTGTCAATTAGAAGGCTCAAAACTGTAATTCAAAAGGAACTAATTGACCTTTTTGAAGCATGAAGACGAGTTCAGATAAGGACAATTAGAAACATTTTCCATCACAGTAAAATGTGTAAAGTAAAACATGTATATGGAGAAAGTAATAAGATGAGCAGATTTCATGACGTTGTAACTGCCACACTAAGGCTAGGCTATAGCTACTATTGGCGCTCTAGCCTAACTGGAGATGTTAACCGTGTGAATTGTAAAGTTTGTGGTCAAAGATTTGGACACAAACTAGAACACTATGTCTTACCCGATGTCTTAGAATGTGAAAAAATAGAGCCATTTAGGGTTATATCTAAACAAACCTTGCAACAAATGTCAGAACACCTTAGTGTTAATAACAAGATACCTGAAATTTTAAGTTTGTATCCAATTATTGCATCTTGTCGGTAAATTTTACCGTATGAAACCGTAATGAAATACAAATTGTAACTTCTCATGTAACATCAACCCACTGGGGTCTGATGAAGACCCATTGTGACCCTTGTTATCCTTCTGCGCTACCGTTCACAGGATGAGCAAGAGGCGCACAGTAAACTTGCCGGGAACACCAACACAAATCAATCAAATCAATGGCCAAGCAACACAGCGGCCTGGGCCGGACGGACCAGACACTTGCCCAGCAACCCTTGGCCAGGCGGCCTAGACCGATACCCAAGATCACAATGAGTGAAGCCTTGGCCAGCAGAGCCAGACAGATGCCCTGCAACACAAAGAGGAAGGCCCGCGTTCATCTGGGCTACACAGATGCCCACAAACACGACTGAAGCCTGGACCTGTGGCGGCTGCGACGCAACGTGTCAGGCGTCGGCCATCTGCGACACGAGAGAGAGAGAGAGAGAGAGAGAGAGAGAGAGAGAGAGAGAGAGAGAGAGAGAGAGAGAGAGAGAGAGAGAGAGAGAGAAGCCCCTCGACCAGACAGATCCTGAGCAACACACGGGAGTGTTGGGGAAACACTGGCTGTGGGAGAACACCTGGAGCCCCACCCACGAACACAGTATACATGACCATCCTCCACACGACTCACCACCCGTGTCAGGTGGGGTCAACCTTCCACAGACACCGTCGTGTACCATCAATATATGATGCACTGTGCACTAACCCACTCACTCTCCCTACAGCACGGATCATCATGTAGACGTACAATACACTCCCCTACAGCACTGATCATTATGTAGACGTACAATACACTCCCCTACAGCACTGATCATTATGTAGATGTACAATACACTCCCCTACAGCACTGATCATTATGTAGTGGTACAATACACTCCCCTACAGCACTGATCATCATGTAGACGTACAATACACTCCCCTACAGCACTGATCATTATGATCATTATGTAGACGTACAATACACTCCCCTACAGCACTGATCATTATGTAGTGGTACAATACACTCCCCTACAGCACTGATCATCATGTAGACGTACAACACACTCCCCTACAGCACTGATCATTATGTAGACGTACAATACACTGACAACAAAAACTCCTGCACGTCACTTACCCTCCAGCTGAACTCGAGTATGTAAATCAATAAGAAACAAATCAAGAGGAGGAGCCAGTAGCCACCCAGCACAGCAAAACATGAGCTCACACACACACACACACACTAATACGAAACCCATGGAACACGCGACTCACGATCAATACTCCAGGAAGAACCTAAATATATTCCTACTGCACCAACCAGGCGCCACCAGCTGAGTCCTCAAGGCTGCACACACACACACACACACACACACACACACACACACACACACACACACACACACAGAGCAGTCTTTATGGTAACATAAACTGGAATCGGAGTTCGGTTGCCATGATCCCAGGCACTGTGGTGAGAGGCATTGAGAAATTTACAACAACAGGGGCAGGATTGTGGGTGGGTACTGCCTGCCTCGGATACAGAGGGAAGGTCAAGGGAGAGGGAGAAGGAAGGATCGCACAATACAAGATGTCAGAAGTGTGAAGTAAAGGAGCTTGGACATGGGTACTAACGAAGGTACGGTCAACACCCGAGCCAGCCAGCAAGCATTTGTTGGGTTAATATGAACGAGGAACGACTGATATGACGCGACGAACGAAGAAACTCTGAGAACACTGAGCACAAAGCAGGAGGAAAAATCTAAACACTTTTCCATAACTCCATCAGTAAATTTCAAGTTCAAAGGGCAGCTAATCAGTCGTAGATATTCAGTGGGAAAAGTTGCAGACGAGGATGCAGAGGTGTGGGGAAAACTACACGAAAAGTTCACGAGCGCTCTCACACTGGAAGACACTATAATACAGTTTCCTGCAGCAGTGAGCGAAGGAAGTCTGGAAAGCAATGGGACATCGAGGCTCATGATCCTGATGATATATTTCACCACATTTGCTGACAATTTGCGGACGTACACCTGACCTGACTCTTGAAATACTGTTCAAAATATCGCTGGGGAAAGGCAAAGTGTCATGGGAGCAGAAGACGGCAAATGTCATGCCTGTCCATTAGAGAGGAGACCGGGAAGAGGCGCTGAACTACAAGCCAGTCTCCCTGACGGGTGTGGTCTGGATGGTGCTGGAAAAGATAATCATAAAAGACAAGAGATGACGTCCTGCAGAGGAAAAAAATTGCCTTAGTGAGAAAGAACGTGGCTTCAGGGAAAGGAAAGTTCTGCGTAATGACCCTCTCAGAATTCTACGCGAGAGTGAGCTCTCCCTGAAAGCATCTGACACTGTATCGCTTGAGAGGTGATTACGAAACTGGATCATCTGGCATGAATAGGAGAGACTCCTTGGACGGACATTAGATTACCTGATCGAAGGGAAAAAAGGACGTATTTTAGACGAACCTTCTCCAAATGTGTTGAAGTCACCAGTGGAGTTCTTCAGGGTCCTCCTGCTCTGGTTCTTCAGGGTCCTGTTCTGTGACCCTTACTCTTCTTAAGTCATGTGGATCACTTGCCAGAAGGTATGGACTCCTATCCGAACATGTTAGCACATGATGCAGTGGTCATGACGGGGGTGAAAAAAAAAAAAACTTGGAAGATTGCATCGTTACAAGCGGACTTTGACAGATTCCAAAAAAATTGGTCTCATACACGAAGGATGAAGTTCAACCCAATGATACGTAAAGTAATGAGGATGATTCACCATACAAATAAAGGCCTCCGTAGGAAGATCATATGGAAGGAAATAAAGCTGCAGGAATATATATATATATATATATATATATATATATATATATATATATATATATATATATATATATATATATATATATATATATGTGAGAGAGAGAGAGAGAGAGAGAGAGAGAGAGAGAGAGAGAGAGAGAGAGAGAGAGAGAGAGAGAGAGAGAGAGACCACAGGAAAGCAACAAACAAGGTATCAGACTTAAGAGAGAGATGAGTCACAGGGATAGGTTAGAGGCCTTCAAAGTTGCCCACCATGGACGAGAGGAGAGTGAGGGGTGACCTGACCACAATCATCAAGTTTTTCAAGAGACTAATGACGAAGGCAATGGGCAGTTCTTGTAAAGATGTTGTCGGGAACCAAAACGAAGAAGATGTAACATGAAATTTAAGCAGATATTTTGTACAAAGACGTAAAGGATTACTTTTATACTACGTATAAGAGTGGTGGATGGCTAGAATATAATGGTGAAGACATGGGGCCCCACTAGTGTACAACTCCCCTCCATGTAAAGTAAAAATATGTAATTACACACACACACACATCTGGTATAAGCTAGTGTGTGTGTGTGTGTGTGTGTGTGTGTGTGTGTGTGTGTGTGTGTGTGTGCGTGTGTGTGTGTGTGCGTGTGTGTGTGTGTGTGTGTGTGTGTGTGTGTGTGTGTAAAGACACGGTACGTAAATACAAGGTTAAGAGACGGGGCATCACGAGTGCAGAACTCCCTCCCCGTGAGACACAAGGACCCCGCTCACCACCACCCGCCTGGTTACCTCAGCTGACACAACCCTAGTATTCAGACAAGCAGCTCATTAACGGACGCATGAATACCCCCCTACCGCCCAGGTCCATCATCATGTTGGTCAGCTCACCAGACAGGGTCACCACCGACATGCCTGACGGTGCACCGGTGACACGTACGGACGGATCCTTGCACGTCGGCGGTGAAGCCGGAGGTGTGGTTTATGCTGCTGCTCTCTCCAGCACCCAGCAAACGTAGGTCATCCACTCCCATCGGGACCCACCCTGTTGACAGGAACCGTCTCCACCCGCTGGCAACTGTATGGTATATACTCGCAGCACACTGGCCCAAAACCCCCAGGTCGAGTTGTAAGCCTCCTTGACTTGAGAATGAACCATTGCTCACGCCCATCACGACGCCCTCTTACCAAACCCACTGTCTGCTATGCCCCCTGTGTATCTTAAGTCTCGTGTTACCATCAGTTCCGCTGTCTCTCCTGCGTATGACACAGACCCTGCGTCTGAATCACCCTGAACCATCTCTGTATCACGACTCCCCCCCCCGGTACCCTGTCTGTGTCTCGTACGCCACTCGCATGACCGCAGACTGACCGTCCGCTGCAGCGTTGCTCGTGTTGTGAACATCACTGTGGTACGTCACAGCAATCTCGTACTACGTCAATGCACACGGATACACTGTGAGGTGTGCATCCACACGAGTGCCTTGCTAGGCCTTATACCGATGCCATTACTACTGTTCCCTCTTTTTCCCACAGAGCAGTCCCACTCCACCTATCACCCTCGCACTCTCCCCTCTGTGCTTGAGTTCGCCTCTCCCTCCATCACACAGACGTGTCGTCAGTATACGCTCAAACAAATAAAGTTTTTAGAAACCATAAACAACTCTCGGGGTGGCAGAAACATACAGATACGCGTTGGACAACCAAGCAAGACACATGGACCAACCACACACCACCCAACGAACACACGGGAGGAAACGAGACGAAAATCTGTGTACAAAAGTTATTCCACAAAAAACAGATAAACACAGTACAACGAGGAAGATATAACTCCGGCAAACATATGCAGGGGAATATAGAGGGATCCCAACAGCGACTAACATACGGCAGTGTTACGCACCGACCAACACCAGTGCACACGAACTTGCCAGCTTGGACTAAATTGCTAGAATCACGAGTCCAGGAGCGAGTGGCGCCACCGCCACCACCCGCTGTGGCTAGCTACCTGCCTGCCACGCCTACTGTACCATCCCCTGAGGCCAGGAGTACCTCGCCTCCCCCACCCACACCTTCAGGAGCCGGTAGCCCAAGGCCTACTGCACCAACACCTGACATCACTGAGCATCACAAGACAAACCAGTTTGTACGACAACTGGTATTTCTACACTGTGAATCGGGTGTGGCGTCGGTTGTCGTTGACTATCCTGTCCTGCACACACAGCCTCTCCACCACAGACGTCTGTCACGGCCCACTATCCTCCCCACCACAGACGTCTGTCACGGCTCACTATCCTCCCCACCACAGACGTCTGTCACGGCCCACTATCCTCCCCACCACAGACGTCTGTCACGACTCACTATCCTCCCCACCACAGATGTCTGTCACGGCCCACTATCCTCCCCACCAGAGACGTCTGTCACGGCTCACTATCCTCCCCACCAGAGACGTCTGTCACGGCTCACTATCCTCCCCACCACAGATGTCTGTCACGGCTCACTATCCTCCCCACCAGAGACGTCTGTCACGGCCCACTATCCTCCCCACCAGAGACGTCTGTCACGGCTCACTATCCTCCCCACCAGAGACGTCTGTCACGGCCCACTATCCTCCCCACCAGAGACGTCTGTCACGGCTCACTATCCTCCCCACCAGAGACGTCTGTTACGGCTCACTATCCTCCCCCTATCGCAGGCATCAGCCGTATCCGACTATCCTCGCCATCACCATCTATCCTGGACGACTTCCTCAACTCGCTTCACCTCTCCTCCTGCAGGCCTGTGTCCGGACACTCCCACACCTCCACCACTCCCCCTACGACGAGACCCTCCGGCAGGGGACATGAACCACATGCAGGCCACATCGATGAGGTATGCGTCCCCCTCCCCCCACCCCGCCTGACGTGACCGCCGCCCGACACAGACACACACACACACACACACACACACTCCTCACATGCTGAGCCGCGAGGGCTGATCCGCTGGGAGGGGTGGTCTACCTCAGCCTGTGACATCGAGTGTACGAAATGCATGACGGGACATGCATCGACAACTGCCTGACCAGGTGCCGTTCATGACGTCCAGCATGAGAGGTAATCCGTGAGGGGTGAGGCCCTGTCTCACACACACAGTGGGGGGGGGGGGGCAACCTCACGGGAAGTGTGAGGGGAAACAGGTCCGGCCATATGGAGGTTCAAAGTGACCCCGTCCTGCGGAGGAGGGTTCAGTGTGACCCCTCACTGAGTAGGGAGGCTCAGTGTGACCCCTCACTGAGCAGGGAGGTTCAGAGTGTGACCCCGTCCTGCGGAGGAGGGTTCAGTGTGACCCCTCACTGAGCAGGGAGGTTCAGAGTGTGACCCCGTCCTGCGGAGGAGGGTTCAGTGTGACCCCTCACTGAGCAGGGAGGTTCAGAGTGTGACCCCGTCCTGCGGAGGAGGGTTCGTTGTGACCCCACACTGAGCAGGGACGTAGAGTGACCTCGTCCGGCGGTAGTGAGGGAGGGTTGGGTGGGGGGAAGATTGTTCAGTGTGACCCCGCCCTGCGATACAGAGGGAGGGAGGGGGGCTATTCAGTGTGACCCCGCCCTGCGGTACAGAGGGAGGGAGGGGGGGGGGACTATTCAGTGTGACCCCGCCCTGCGATAAGAGACATACCCTGACCTCGACGTCTGATTGACTGACGGACGGGAGGTTATCATATCCCGACTATCTCTAATGAGAGAGAGAGAGAGAGAGAGAGAGAGAGAGAGAGAGAGAGAGAGAGAGAGAGAGAGAGAGAGAGAGAGAGAGAGAGAGAGACCCACCAAACTCATGCTCAGTCGCCTCAAAAAAAAAAAAAGTTCAGTTCCCATGTGTCTCATAAACAAAAGATCTTCACATAAAACTTTTTTCTTTTACATCAACATCTGATGAAAATTTCAGAGAGAAGAAATATATTTGAGCGAGGCAGTACGACCCTTGGGCACAGTGGTACGACCTCTGAGCACGGCTCCACCCTTGTCGTTGGCACGGCGGTACGACCCTTGGGTATGATGGCCTGGCCTTTGACGGTTTGGTCAGAGGCCACGCCATCATACCCAAAGGTCGTACCACCGTGATCAAGGGTCGTACCATCATCCTAAAGGGTCGTACCGTCGTGCTTGTGTCGTACCATCATCCTCAAAGATCGTACCACCGTCATCAAGGGTCGTACCGTCGTGCTTGTGTCGTACCATCATCCTCAAAGGTCGTACCACCGTGATCAAGGGTCGTACCGTCGTGCTTGTGTCGTACCATCATCCCCAAGGGTCGTACCACCGTGATCAAGGGTCGTACCGTCGTGCTTGTGTCGTACCATCATCCCCAAGGGTCGTACCACCGTGATCAAGGGTCGTACCGTCGTGCTTGTGTCGTACCATCATCCCCAAGGGTCGTACCATCGTGATCAAGGGTCGTACCGTCGTGCTTGTGTCGTACCATCATCCCCAAGGGTCGTACCACCGTGATCAAGGGTCGTACCACCGTGCTCAATCGCCGTTTTATCACTGTGCTGGGAGGGGAGGTGAGGTCGTCGCGTGGTGGTCACGGGAGGTCAACCCTCCCTCCTGTACATGCACAGGACTTGAGGCAGGGAACCCTACCCGTTGCTCAGACAGGATGAGCACCTTGGCCCCCCACACCCCGTATTGCTCTCCCCAGGATCCTCCAGCACACTCCAGCTACCACGCAGTCCCGGGCGACGCCGTAGATCCCACGATATCTCATCCCAAGCTACTACTCTGTGGTCCCAAACTCCCTCTTGGTTGACCAAGGGTATCCTATGTCCCTGGGATATACCCCTCTATCCCTAGGCCACTCTCCCTCATCCCAGGTTCATCCCGGATGTCACAGGTCTGCTACTCATCGGTTCCATGACTGGCACGCGCACTCCCAACCTGTCGTATATTTACGCTACCTCCTCCCCTTCACGTAAGGGCCGCTACACACACACACACACACACACACACACACACAAGCTTACCTGTTCCACTGAGGAGGGCAGAGCTGAGCACGTAAACCCGAGGGCGTGGATGCAAACTCAACTGCGCAGTCTTAGTCGCACAAGCCGACGCGTTGGCCAGTGTGCGACACCTGTCGCTGACGCAATATCTTCCCCTCTCCGACAGCGAGGATTAAACATTATAGCCTTCAAACAGTTAAGAAGAAAAAAAATGAGTGGGGGGAAGTAATATGAGCGTGTAGCGACCATAAGTTTTCCACAGCCTCAAAAAGAAAGATTATTCCAACACAGTAGACGTTAAATCAGCGAGTCTTCCCTAACCCTAAAATCCCACTCAATAAACGCACGTAAATCAGCGACCCTCCCCGAACCTTCAAAAACCCACTTAAACACACGTAAATCAGCGAGTCTTCCCTAACCTCAAAATCCCACTTAATAAACACACGTAAATCAGCGAGCCTCCCCGAACCTTCAAAACGAACCAGATGTAAAAAAAAAAAAAAGAGAGAAAAAATTGAAGTATATATATATATATTTGGCGCAGAAAATAATTACTGACGGTCTGCATGGAGGAGTGTGGCTGGCGCTGCATTCCTGCCCCCATGCCAACACCAGCCAGGCGGGCGGGGAGCGGGTCAACGTGTGGACTTTTCCATGACAGCCAGCCCTCCCGCGCACACTAACCCCCCGTGCATTTCTCTCTCCAGACGGATCGATAATTTCGCTGCCAGCTCCAAGCAAGCAAGCATGCATGCATGAAGGTGCTATTTCTCACAGAACATCCAGAGCCACTCGTCCTCCTGTACTGCACCGTGTGGTGGATGAAGTCAAAAGGCACACGCAGGACCCGATCTGACCGTCGGCGACGTGTTAATACGTAGGACGTGCAGGTCGCGAGCTGTTAAGGCGGAGCGTGTCTGGAGACTAGAGGGAGGGAGGGGGGCGTGGCAACCCTCGGGAAGGTGTTGGCGGCGACGAAGACGTACGTGACGCCACAGTGGCAGACACTTCGGCGGCAGCAACACCTGCACCCGACACCCACCTCACCTCCCACCACCTCCAGGTGGTCACCCTAACCACCTCTCCGTACACCCACCTACCATGACCTCCCTACCACCTCTCCGTACACTCACCTACCATGACCTCCCTACCACCTCTCCGTACACTCACCTACCATGACCTCCCTACCACCTCTCCGTACACTCACCTACCATGACCTCCCTACCACCTCTCCGTACACTCACCTACCATGACCTCCCTACCATCTCTCCGTACACTCACCTACCATGACCTCCCTACCACCTCTCCGTACACTCACCTACCATGACCTCCCTACCACCTCTCCGTACACTCACCTACCATGACCTCCCTACCACCTCTCCGTACACTCACCTACCATGACCTCCCTACCACCTCTCCGTACACTCACCTACCATGACCTCCCTACCACCTCTCCGTACACTCACCTACCATGACCTCCCTACCACCTCTCCGTACACCCACCTACCATGACCTCCCTACCACCTCTCCGTACACTCACCTACCATGACCTCCCTACCACCTCCGCCCCCACTAAACCTCACCTAAAATCTAAACTCCCTTTTTCATTCTGTTCGTCCGGCGTTAAGTGTGGATCCTCGCTTAATGAACATCGGCTGCTGACACCCCGTGCATAACAACGACACACACACACACACACACACACACACACACACACACACCAAACTGTCACATGTAACTCCGCCTTTCCTCGTAAACTACCAACTTTTTTCCACCCTCTCAAAGGTGATTCCTTCTTGGATAAGTATGTTGTGTAAACTACTGCACCTCTCGATATGTCTCTACTGTCATTAATTTCTGTGCAGTGTCCACATTCACCATGTTATAACTCGGCCCATTCCATTCAGCCACCACCATGTTCACTACCAGTACGACACACCTTGTTTCAGTAAGGGATTTAAATTCATGTTATATCCTCTGGACGTCCTATCCCAACATCTCTCGAGGAAATGTTCACTATCCACGTCTTCGACCAGGTGTACAAACTTAATACGGTGTGGTCGGATCACCTCTCACTCTTCTCTCTCCCATGGTGGGCAAATTCAAGGCTACCCCCGCCACCCCCCATTTAGCCTTTCCCTGTCCCTCAGCCCTCTTAATTCTGGCACCATCATTGATCGCCCTCCTCTGGACCTTCTCTACGTACAGTGATGACCAAACCCAGAAGGCATATTCTACTTCTGGTCTTAAAACAGGATGGAACAGTTTGCCGACTACTTCCTTATCCCTACAACCCAGTGCTATTCTACCAGCAGACAGTGTGTCGCCTCTCTTATCCTCCTAGTGCTGGCTGAACTCTGGCAACAGGTTAGGGACGATGTCAATCAACTCCTGAGTCCCTCCCACATACAGATTCATGCAACACATTTCCTCTGTGTGTGTGTGTGTGTGTGTGTGTGTGTGTGTGTGTGTGTGTGTTACTGGACTCAGCCCGCAGCTTGAAGCTACACGTGTGTGACGAGTCGCTCAATATTCTTCATCGCCTCAGTACCTTCTGAACTGCTAACCACCTCATGAAAAATGAAACTTCCCGGCCACTGAGCGTCCACTATGCCTAGCCCGAGATCATGCACGCTTGTTCTGGAGTCATTTACTTCGCGACCGATGGAGAGTAATGTATACAACTGTTGACGGGTGAGCAGTTAATGGTAATGAGCTGCAATTCAAGGATCTAACTGGGGGGAAAAACTGCAGCTGATAAGTATTGAAGATGTGGAGACAAAACACAGTAAAAGGGGGTAAGATCTCACCTGTTCTGTCCAGGGGGGTAGGAAGGTACATGATATAATAGACAGGATGGAACGAGAAGAGATAAAGGAGGAGAACTGGATCTCTTAATGGAAGACAACCTCGAGTTTCAGGAATACTGGTAGATGTCTCGTCCAGACAGGATATAATGGGAGGAGTAAATGTGGGGGAGTGAATGGAATAATAATTATATACAGTGATAACAACGGGGGGACAATCAGAATGGCGCATGAAGTAGCAGTGAAACATGCATTTCTGGGAGACAGTGAAGTACTCAGTGGATTTCAGTGATATGGAGACTGAATGGGAGAAATGAAACTCGTGGAGACAGCCTTGGAGACACATTCACGGAGACAACCTTAGAGACACAAGAGTGTATACAGAGACATTTCCAAACACAGCATGGCGCTGAGCACATCAAAATCAGGGGGACTCATAAACCATCATCACTTGATCTTATCTCCATGCACAGTAGCCCCCCTAGGGATTGGACCCCGAGGCACGCACCGAGCTGTTGCTTCCCACAGTTTGTGTGTGAAGACTGGCTACTTGAGGACTGACCGTTACGATACCCACTTCCCTTGAACAGCTTAGCTGTGGAATCTCTCTCTCTCTCTCTCTCTCTCTCTCTCTCTCTCTCTCTCTCTCTCTCTCTCTCTCTCTCTCTCTTCCCAATAATCTTTCTACCTCTCGGAGTAGGGTCTACAAACACCTGCGGAGCCCTGGTTGATGTCTGCTTCCTCTTGCTATTTCCTTTTCTCCTCTCTCTCTCCTTCAACCAAAATGGCTCGTGATCGCACCATGTTCTGACCGTGCCATGTGTCGGTCACTGAAAAGAAGAAAAGAAAAAAAAAAAAGAAAAGAAACCAGTGATCACGTGATGCTGAAGTCTGACTGTGGGTATACGAGGACATAAAAACACCAGCAATATAAAACCAGACGTAAACAAGAGACATAAACGTAAGCAATCATACGGTAACGTCAATTCGGTAAACATGGTACGGTAGCAACAGTGGAGTGGACGACTGTAGCAACAGACGAGTGGACCACTGTGGCAACAGTGGAGTGGAGGACGGTAGCAACAGTGGAGTGGACGACTGTAGCAACAGTGGAGTGGACGACTGTAGCAACAGACGAGTGGACCACTGTGGCAACAGTGGAGTGGACGACTGTAGCAACAGACGAGTGGACCACTGTGGCAACAGTGGAGTGGAGGACGGTAGCAACAGTGGAGTGGACGACTGTAGCAACAGACGAGTGGACCACTGTGGCAACAGTGGAGTGGACGACTGTAGCAACAGTGGAGTGGACGACTGTAGCAACAGACGAGTGGACCACTGTGGCAACAGTGGAGTGGACGACTGTAGCAACAGACGAGTGGACCACTGTGGCAACAGTGGAGTGGAGGACGGTAGCAACAGTGGAGTGGACGACTGTAGCAACAGACGAGTGGACCACTGTGGCAACAGTGGAGTGGACGACTGTAGCAACAGACGAGTGGACCACTGTGGCAACAGTGGAGTGGACGACTGTAGCAACAGACGAGTGGACCACTGTGGCAACAGTGGAGTGGAGGACGGTAGCAACAGTGGAGTGGAGGACGGTAGCAACAGTGGAGTGGAGGACGGTAGCAACAGTGGAGTGGAGGACGGTAGCAACAGTGGAGTGGACGACTGTAGCAACAGACGAGTGGACCACTGTGGCAACAGTGGAGTGGACGACTGTAGCAACAGACGAGTGGACCACTGTGGCAACAGTGGAGTGGAGGACGGTAGCAACAGTGGAGTGGAGGACGGTAGCAACAGTGGAGTGGAGGACGGTAGCAACAGTGGAGTGGAGGACGGTAGCAACAGTGGAGTGGACGACTGTAGCAACAGTGGAGTGGAGGACGGTAGCAACAGTGGAGTGGAGGACGGTAGCAACAGTGGAGTGGAGGACGGTAGCAACAGTGGAGTGGAGGACGGTAGCAACAGTGGAGTGGAGGACGGTAGCAACAGTGGAGTGGAGGACGGTAGCAACAGTGGAGTGGAGGACGGTAGCAACAGTGGAGTGGACGACTGTAGCAACAGTGGAGTGGAGGACGGTAGCAACAGTGGAGTGGAGGACGGTAGCAACAGTGGAGTGGAGGACGGTAGCAACAGTGGAGTGGAGGACGGTAGCAACAGTGGAGTGGAGGACGGTAGCAACAGTGGAGTGGAGGACGGTAGCAACAGTGGAGTGGAGGACGGTAGCAACAGTGGAGTGGAGGACGGTAGCAACAGTGGAGTGGACGACTGTAGCAACAGTGGAGTGGAGGACGGTAGCAACAGTGGAGTGGGCGACTGTAGAAAAAGACGCGTGGACCACTGTAGCTTCAGTGGAGTGGACGACTGTAGCAACAGTGGAGTGGACGACTGTAGCTACAGTGGAGTGGACGACTGTAGCAACAGACGAGTGGACCACTGTGGCAACAGTGGAGTGGAGGACTGTAGCAACAGTGGAGTGGACGACTGTAGCAACAGACGAGTGGACCACTGTGGCAACAGTGGAGTGGACGACTGTAGCAACAGACGAGTGGACCACTGTGGCAACAGTGGAGTGGAGGACTGTAGCAACAGTGGAGTGGACGACTGTAGCAACAGACGAGTGGACCACTGTGGCAACAGTGGAGTGGAGGACTGTAGCAACAGTGGAGTGGAGGACTGTAGCAACAGTGGAGTGGAGGACTGTAGCAACAGTGGAGTGGAGGACTGTAGCAACAGTGGAGTGGAGGACGGTAGCAACAGTGGAGTGGAGGACGGTAGCAACAGTGGAGTGGAGGACGGTAGCAACAGTGGAGTGGAGGACGGTAGCAACAGTGGAGTGGAGGACGGTAGCAACAGTGGAGTGGAGGACTGTGGCAACAGTGGAGTGGAGGACGGTAGCAACAGTGGAGTGGACGACTGTAGCAACAGACGAGTGGACCACTGTGGCAACAGTGGAGTGGAGGACTGTAGCAACAGTGGAGTGGGCGACTGTAGCAACAGACGAGTGGACCACTGTGGCAACAGTGGAGTGGAGGACTGTAGCAACAGTGGAGTGGAGGACTGTAGCAACAGTGGAGTGGAGGACTGTAGCAACAGTGGA
This sequence comes from Panulirus ornatus, assembly GCF_036320965.1. NCBI lineage: Eukaryota > Metazoa > Arthropoda > Malacostraca > Decapoda > Palinuridae > Panulirus > Panulirus ornatus. Next base: position 25,007,000 of record NC_092240.1, read on the forward strand.
GTGGAGGACTGTAGCAACAGACGAGTGGACCACTGTGGCAACAGTGGAGTGGACGACTGTAGCAACAGTGGAGGGGACGACTGTAGCTACAGTGGAGTGGAGGACGGTAGCAACAGTGGAGTGGAGGACGGTAGCAACAGTGGAGTGGAGGACGGTAGCAACAGTGGAGTGGACGACTGTAGCAACAGACGAGTGGACCACTGTGGCAACAGTGGAGTGGAGGACGGTAGCAACAGTGGAGTGGAGGACTGTAGCAACAGTGGAGTGGACGATTGTAGCAACAGTGGAGGGGACGACTGTAGCTACAGTGGAGTGGACGACTGTAGCAACAGACGAGTGGACCACTGCGGCAACAGTGGAGTGGAGGACTGTGGCAACAGTGGAGTGGAGGACGGTAGCAACAGTGGAGTGGACGACTGTAGCAACAGACGAGTGGACCACTGTGGCAACAGTGGAGTGGAGGACTGTAGCAACAGTGGAGTGGACGACTGTAGCAACAGACGAGTGGACCACTGTAGCAACAGTGGAGTGGAGGACTGTAGCAACAGTGGAGTGGAGGACTGTAGCAACAGTGGAGTGGAGGACTGTAGCAACAGTGGAGTGGACGACTGTAGCAACAGACGAGTGGACCACTGTGGCAACAGTGGAGTGGAGGACTGTAGCAACAGTGGAGTGGAGGACTGTAGCAACAGTGGAGTGGACAACTGTAGCTACAATGGAGTAGACGACTGTAGCAACAGACGAGTGGACCACTGTGGCAACAGTGGAGTGGACGACTGTAGCAACAGACGAGTGGACCACTGTGGCAACAGTGGAGTGGAGGACGGTAGCAACAGTGGAGTGGAGGACGGTAGCAACAGTGGAGTGGAGGACGGTAGCAACAGTGGAGTGGACGACTGTAGCAACAGACGAGTGGACCACTGTGGCAACAGTGGAGTGGACGACTGTAGCAACAGTGGAGTGGACGACTGTAGCAACAGTGGAGTGGAGGACTGTAGCAACAGTGGAGTGGAGGACGGTAGCAACAGTGGAGTGGAGGACGGTAGCAACAGTGGAGTGGACGACTGTAGCAACAGACGAGTGGACCACTGTGGCAACAGTGGAGTGGAGGACTGTAGCAACAGTGGAGTGGAGGACTGTAGCAACAGTGGAGTGGAGGACTGTAGCAACAGTGGAGTGGAGGACGGTCCCAACAGTGGAGTGGAGGACGGTGGACCGTGGGTGGAGGACGGTACCCTATTGGGGGCAACAGACAAAGGGGGCCCAAATGTGGAAAACCGTGGGTGGAGGCCCTTTAGCAACAGGGATTGGGCAAACTGTAGAAAAAGACGGTGGCCCACTGTAGCTTCAGTGGGGTGGAGGACTGAAAGCAACAGCGGATGGAGGACTGAAAGCAACATTTTGGGGAGGGGACAACTGGGGGCAAAAAGGGAGAAACCCGACGTAGCAACAGACGAGGGGCCCACTGGGAAAACAGTGGGGTGGAGGACTGAGAAACGGGGTTGGAGGACTGTAGAAAACAGGGGGAGTGGGGACTGAAAGCAAAAGGGGAGTGGGGGGGACTGTAAAAACAAGACTGGGGGAACATTCCCCCGGTGGGGAGATATTTACAAAGTCCAGTCAGTTACGAGAAAAAAAAAAGGGGTTGGTAAGTCCCCCACCCATGACCCCTCCCTCCTCTAAAACCCCAAAAAAATCATCTTTTAACATACCAAAAAAAAAAAAAAAAAAAAAATAGACAAACACAGACACGCATCTTAAATATGCCCCCAACTTGACAGTCTATTTAAACATGACTAATGACGTACATAGTGAACAGTTCTTCAAGGGATAATGGGACAGAGCAACCAGAGGACACAACATGAAATCAAGCAATAAGCTTGTTGAATAATAATAACAACAACAATAATAATAATGATAATAAAATAATAATAATAATAATAATAATAATAATAATAACAACAAAACAACAATAATAATAATAATAATAAATTATTATCATTATTATCATTATTACTATCATAAAGACACGTAAAGCAGTAGTTCTGTAGCATATGAGTGGTGAATGGATGGAATAAAATGACCCGAGGACATGGCCAAAGCAAACAGCGGACAGATATTTAAAAGTTACAACACTGGAGAATGTTCAAGAGATGGAGGCTTCTGGAGTGTAAAACTCCCTCTCCGTACAGTACAAACACGTAATTACACACACACACACACCCATACATACATACATAGGAAAAAATATTTTAAAATAACATTTGAAGATCAAAGATTTTTTGAAGGTACAAAAATCAGAATATTTTCATGAGGCTGGCCTCATGAAACCATCATCATCTCCCCAGCAGGAGAGTTTCACCATCGTCATCTCCCCAGCAGGAGCGCCACACCATCATCTCCCTAGCAGGAGCGCTACACCCCTCGTCATCTCCCCAGCAGGAGCGTTACACCCCGCGTCATCTCCCTAGCAGGAGCGCTACACCCCTCGTTATCTCCCCAGCAGGAGCGTTACACCCCGCGTCATCTCCCTAGCAGGAGCGCTACACCCCTCGTTATCTCCCCAGCAGGAGCGCTACACCCCTCGTTATCTCCCCAGCAGGAGCGCTACACCCCTCGTCATCTCCCCAGCAGGAGCGCTACACCCCTTGTCATCTCCCTAGCAGGAGCGCCACACCCCTCGTCATCTCCCCAGCAGGAGCGCTACACCCCTCGTCATCTCCCCAGCAGGAGAACTGTCATTTTCTCACAAGAGCGAGCATTAACAGCAACACCAACTGGTCACCCCTCAGCCACCAGACTTGAGCACCATACCCCTCGCCTGACAGCTGCTCACGTCTGCAAGAACACAGTGAGCGCTCCTCCCCTCTTCATTAACAGCACCAAATTCCCTTCAAGTCCGAGCGGTGGGGGGGGGGGGGGGGGGGGGAACCCCGTTAGCGTAGGGAGCAAAAGGCTTGTGTAACAGAATTAGCCACAAAGTTACAACGCGCTCCTCCTCTGGGTTCCTTCACTATGCGGGCTGTGAGTGTGCACTAAGAGGGCTGGTGAATCAGCTGGTCATCTCTGCCTCCAATGATTAGATCGTAACTTGAATATACTCGTAGTACGGGCGAGTTAAAAGACATCACCCCGCGAACAATAGACTTCAGACTTTCAGACCATCATGATGCCCTGGGAGAAGAAGTCAAATATGTTACCACATAACAGGACCAGTAGACACACATCTTGCATTTGTCGTGGGCCTGACTCAATGTGGGTTCACACACACACACACACACACACACCAGTGGCACTTCGCTCCTCCCGATGATATCAACCCACACACAAAATGCTATCTTATATCCCTCACACAATCCCCTCACGCCCTTGCAACACTAATGTACCAGGCAGAAGATATTCCCAGGTCATACCTACCCTACATCACAAGCCGTTGTAACAATATGCTACAAGACCCCCCACCCCCAGGATCTCTTGGAAGGTAGGTACCCACACACTGCAGATCTCACACATCACGTGACTTCGTTATAAATTCAATGACTGTTGTACTAATCCCGAACAGCAGTCAGCAATAAACACGTCGGCTTAAAAATAATAAAAATAAAAAAATTGTGATCATATTTTTATCCTGATCTCATCCTCTGATTAACAATGGTATCAAATCCTTCAACCATTTCTATACGTTGTTATCATCACTACGTTAAGAATCCTGATCAAAACTATGACGGAGGCGACACTACATTATCATCTAACCTTCCATCTTACTTAACTCACTTCTGCCAAAACTACCATGAATATTATCATTCAATATTCCTTCCATAAAAATGACCACAAAAAATGATTACTCTAAATTCTTTCCATCAAAATCATTTTATAAATTCCTTCCATCAAAATAATCACTTTAGATTCCTTCCATCAAAATGGTTATTCTAAATTCCTTCCATCCAAATGATTATTCTAAATTACTTCCACCAAAATGATCATTATAAATTCCTTCCATCAAAATGATCACTTTAGATTCCTTCCATCAAAATAATTTAAATTCCCTCCATCAAAATGATCATTTTAAATTCCCTCCATCAAAATGATCATTTTAAATTCCATCAAAATGATCATTTGAAATTACTTCCTTCAAATTGATCATTTGAAATTACTTCCATCAAAATGTCATTCTAAATTCCCTCCATCAAATGATCATTTTAAATTCCTTCTATCAAAATTATCTATTTAAATTCCTTCCATCAAAATGATCATTCTAAATTCCCTCAATCAAAATGATCATTTGAAATTACTTCCATCAAAATGATCACTTTAAATTCCTTCCATCAAAATGATCATTCTAAATTCCCTACATCAAAATGATCACTTTAAATTCCTTCCATCAAAATGATCATTCCAAATTCCCTCCATCAAAATGATCATTTTAAATTCCTTCCATCAAAATGATCACTTTAAATTCCCTCCATCAAAATGATCATTTTAAATTCCTTCCATCAAAATGATCACTTTAAATTCCCTCCATCAAAATGATCATTTTAAATTCCTTCCATCAAAATGATCACTTTAAATTCCCTCCATCAAAATGATCACTTTAAATTCCCTCCATCAAAATGATCACTTTAAATTCCCTCCATCAAAATGATCATTTTAAATTCCTTCCATCAAAATGATCACTTTAAATTCCCTCCATCAAAATGATCATTTTAAATTCCTTCCATCAAAATGATCACTTTAAATTCCCTCCATCAAAATGATCATTTTAAATTCCTTCCATTAAAATGATCACTTTAAATTCCCTCCATCAAAATGATCACTTTAAATTCCTTCCATCAAAATGATCACTTTAAATTCCCTCCATCAAAATGATCATTTTAAATTCCTTCCATCAAAACTACCATGAAAATTATCTTTTTTTCCCCAGTTTGTCAAGTGTTACTACTGATGACACCAAGACTGCCATCACCAATGTTTCATAACATTACTGATAACCTCATCATATATATATATATATATATATATATATATATATATATATATATATATATATATATATATATATATATATTTCTTTCTTTCTTCTTTTTTTATTTATCTATTTTGCTTTGTCGCTGTCTCCCGCGTTAGCGAGGTAGCGCAAGGAAACAGACGAAAGAATGGCCCAACCCACCCACATACACATGTATATACACACACGCACATATACATACCTATACATCTCAAGGTATACATATATATATATATATATATATATATATATATATATATATATATATATATATATATATATATATATATATACACACACAGACATATACATATATACACACACAGACATACATATATACACGTGTACATAATTCATACTATCTGCCTTTATTCATTCCCATCGCCACCTCGCCACACATGAAATAACAACCCGTCATTATCTCTAGTACTGCATGAGCAGGCCAGGACTACCCCAGGTTAAACTTTATGGTACAATACAGCAGGCGAGGATCACCCCAGGTTAAACTTTATGGTTTAATACAGTAGGCCAGGACTACCCCATGATAAAGTTTGTGGTTTAATACAGTATGCCAGGACTACCCCTGGATAAGGTTTATGGTTTAATGCAGTAGGCCAGAAGTACCTCAGTTTAAAGTTTATGGTTTAATACAGTAGGCCAGGATTACCCCATGATAAAGTTTATGGTTTAATACAGTAGACCAGGACTACTCCAGGTTAAAGTTTATGGTTTAATACAGTAGGCCAGGACTATCCCAGGTTAAAGTTTATGGTTTAATACAGTATGCCAGGACTACCCCAGTTTAAAGTTTATGGTTTAATACGGTAGGCCAGGACTACCCCTGGATAAAGTTTATGGTTTAATGCAGTAGGCCAGGACTACCCGTTTAAAGTTTATGGTTTAATACAGTAGGCCAGGACTACCCGTTTAAAGTTTATGGATTAATACAGTAAGCAAAGGACTACCCCAGGTTAAAGTTTATGGTTTAATACAGTATGCCGGGACTACCCTAGTTTAAAGTTTATGGTTTAATAAAGTAGGCCAGGATTACCCCTGAAGAAGGTTTATGGTTTAATGCACTAGGCCAGAACCACCCCAGTTTAAAGTTTATGGTTTAATACAGTAGGCCAGGACTATCCCAGGCTAAAATTTATGGTTTAATACAGTATGCCAAGACTACCCTAGGTTAAAGCTTATGGTTTAATACAGTAGGCCAGGACTACCCCAGGTTAAATTTTATGGTTTAACACAGTAGGCTGGGACTATCCCAGGTTAAAGTTTATGGTTTAATACAGTATGCCAGGACTACCCCAGTTTAAAGTTTATGGTTTAATACAGTAGCCAGGACTATCCCAGGTTTAAAGTTTATGGTTTAATACAGTAAGCAAAGGAGTACCCAAGGTTAAAGTTTCAGGTTTAATACAGCAGGCCAGGACAGAGAACATGACAGCCACAAAAGCCTGACCACAGGGGATCGATCAACTCCCCCAGGACCATTGTTACCAGTGTCACCACACTGAAGCGTCTCCCCAGGACCAATTGTTACCAGTGTCACCACACTGAAGCGTCTCCCCCAGGACCATTGTTACCAGTGTCACCACACTGAAGCGTCTCCCCCAGGACCATTGTTACCAAGGTCACCACACTGAAGCGTCTCCCCCAGGACCATTGTTACCAGTGTCACCACACTGAAGCGTCTCCCCAGGACCATTGTTACCAGTGTCACCACACTGAAGCGTCTCCCCCAGGACCATTGTTACCAGTGTCACCACACTGAAGCGTCTCCCCCAGGACCATTGTTACCAGTGTCACCACACTGAAGCGTCTCCCCCAGGACCATTGTTACCAGCGTCACCACACTGAAGCGTCTCCCCAGGACCATTGTTACCAATGTCACCACACTGAAGCGTCACCCCAGATCCATTGTTACCAATGTCACCACACTGAAGCGTCTCCCCAGGACCATTGTTACCAGTGTCACCATGCTGAAGCGTCTCCCCCAGGACCATTGTTACCAGTGTCACCACACTGAAGCGTCTCCCCCAGGACCATTGTTACCAGTGTCACCACACTGAAGCGTCTCCCCCAGGACCATTGTTACCAGCGTCACCACACTGAAGCGTCACCCCAGATCCATTGTTACCAATGTCACCACACTGAAGCGTCTCCCCAGGACCATTGTTACCAATGTCACCATGCTGAAGCGTCTCCCCCAGGACCATTGTTACCAGTGTCACCACACTGAAGCGTCTCCCCCAGGACCATTGTTACCAATGTCACCACACTGAAGCGTCACCCCAGATCCATTG